>NC_083614.1:17701351-17988851 GCF_963584025.1 Labrus mixtus | reverse complement strand
GTCCCCGAAGGTAACAATTCCATTACCGGCTGATTCAGTCGGGACAAAATGCTGTTTACTTTCATCTTAACTCGGCCCACAAGACCAAAAAAAATGAAGGGACATCATGCTCTGTGTCCTTGACTCTAAAAATGTGTCATTTCCAGGTGTTTCGAGCCTGGCTCAGCGCTCCATCAAGGACAATTAGCAGTGAAGGTGTGAAGCCACTGAGGGAGCATTTTCTTGTCACTGCAACAGTGACTCCTACTGGTTTGTCTGGGCACATGTGCAGGGGAAGCTTGGAGTGATAGAGACAAGTGGATGCTTACATTACAAGCCAGAGATAGACGTTGGCAATGATAAGAAACAAAGTTCAATTATTAACTTTCCATAATGTTCAATGCAAACATTTAACAAAGTTACCCCTCTCTACACTATCCATGTATGTCAACTATACTTTTAGTTAGGAAAGAATTGTAGAACCATAAAATACATAACCAGGAGTTGTTTGACCACAAACTCTTAAAACTGTTCGTTTGAATAGCAAGCCTGAGACAATAAATGCACAAAAGCCCTCTGACATCAATAACCTTTCAACCTTGATATGGTGCTTTTGGACCATCCCTATCTCACACTTCAATGTTGCCTGTACAGATAGCTCTGATATAGGACGCCATCTTTTTTCAGACTACAATATAAATAATTTGACCTGTCAGAAGGAGTGATTAATCATACAGCATTTGAATATTATTCGGGGGGGAAAGCTGATGCAAACTTAAAACTGGTTTGAGGTTTCCGGGAGAAAAACTGTCTCTCATTCTGAGATGTAAAGTTCTGGATTTTAATAAGATCTGGCCATTTGTCTCCAAACAGGGACCTTCAACTTCAAAGTCTCCAAAGCAGAAACACACAATGTTATATTGCCACCTGGCAGCATCAATGACAACATTCCTCCTTCACTGGGCCATGTTTTGACCAATGAAAGAGCAGCATGTGCTCCTGTATGTCTTCATTTTGGTACACATTTTTGAATTTGTCATTGCAGCTCAGAGAATAAATATTATCCAGAGGTGAGGTGTACACAGTTTCATAATCCTGCACTGACACTGGCACTGGATATGTCCCATACCAATTTCATTTTGATTAGATTGATTTAGACATATCTTACTCATATGTTAAATGTATATCAAGGTAATAAAGGACACTGAACCCACCCAGTATCCCTAAAGGGATTCCTTTAGGAAAATGAGGTGGGCCAACATACAGAGCCAATGCAGGAAATGTGGGTCAGACAAATGTTTTGCAAAGAGCAGTTTTGAAAAAGCTTTTCAGGTAATGTGTAGATGAATAACTTGCTGTAGCCTTGGAGGAGAGTTTGATCACAGGACTAAACAATTGTATTTTTTTAATGACAATGTTTTTAGCCATTTATAAGTAAATGATTTTGTTGCACAATCTTGACCCTACTTCAACTAAACTGTTATATTTGTGGATATTGCAAGAAGAATTATCAAAAGGATATGACAGGATTTGCAGAGTTCATGAAGAATTTCAGTTTGATATTGGAGGAATACTTGGATAAGGGGTAATACATTGATTCAAAGAATTTCATAAATTAGCTGTGGCAGACGTCCAAAGCTGTCCAGTTTTAAATTGACATTATACACCAACAGTATAGACTTTATACAAATGCACAGATTCATTATTTTTTTTACCAACTCGCATACATTCCCTAGCACACAATCTAACTATTCTTCTCACACACACACACACACACACACACACAAACAACAGCAACACATGTGCTCATGCACACACATCAGTCGTTCAGCAGTCGTGCCTTTCTGTAGGATTCTCCTCTGGGTGCTGCATCCAAGGTGAGTGCGCTGGCTGGCAGCTCCTGAGGAGTTGGTAGGAAGAGATAGCTAAGCGAAGCTATTAAAATACGGGCAGGAATTTCCCTTATCTCTCCCACCGAGGCAGCTTGGGCCGCTTTGTGCTATTATGGAGATAAAATGCACAGAGTCTTGGAATGAGGGAGGAAAGGAGGGAGGACGAGGTTGGGGAGGGAAGGCGTAAGAACGTCAGATTTATAGAGCTAGGGAAGCTTAAGGTTATTAAATCGGAAGATTACTCGACTGCGAAATTGTTGAAGTTTTTACGAGAAGTTGAGGGATTTAGGCCGGTATTAAACAGCAAAGCATTAGGAGGCCAGTAATATACATTATTCACAATTTATTTTTACTCCTTTTATTCCTATTCTGTTCACCCTTTTCTTTATTCCTCCAGTCTATCCTTTCCCACCTTTCATCCAGCTCACGGTCAATATCAAGCTATGCCTTTATTCTTATTCAGAGAGGCATCTGCACGCCATTCCTCCTTTTTCCTCCCTTTATGGCGACAATATGTTAATAGAGGAGAAAGAAAAAAGACTGCAAGAAAGAGAGAGTGATACAGAAAAAAAAGTAGAAGTGAGACAAAAATGTCACGTGGGGGTGTAGGGGTTTGAGGGAGGGATGACTGTAGAAACAAATATATTTTACATTAACTGGAACTTCTTCTGGACCAACATTAGACTCTTAAAAATTGAGCAACATAAACAAACTCCCTTCATGTTAATGTGAGTATTTATATTTGTGACAATAGGAGTGCATTTTAATAACAACAACAAAAGTTTTCTTCTACCTGAAATCTTTTAAATATTCATCAGAGATTGATAACAACTTTAAAAAAATCTGTCTGAAAGCAAATCTTACAAACAAATTGATTCCTAATACATCCTGCTTTGTTTGTTGTTTACTGTCAAGTCTTATAAATGACGGCAGGGTCAGACATATTAACCTGTCCTTGGTGCACCAAACAAAATCAATTTTACTGAAGGGATCATCTATATTTTTTGGAGGCATTTGAATGATAAACAACAGGTTGATAAAAACAAAAATTTGAATAGAATGTATTATTTTCCTCCTTTATTTATTGTACACTAACACACTAACACACACTTTGCAAAGACTTTTAAAGGGACATCACTGCAAAACCACAACAAAAGCTTTATACCATTGACTGTATAGTAATATGGACAGCGTGTATCTGTCTTCTTGGTGAAGCTGGCTGAACAGCAGAACTGACGCCTCTTTCCTTCTGCACACTAAAGCACACATTTAATGTTCAGAAAAAAGGGTCAAACATCCATCGGGTCAGTACACTCAACAGCTGAACAGATGCTTGTGTCTGTTTGGAGCAAACACTCATAGTTATTTAAAAAGTTGTATTTAATGACTGTGTTCAATTCAATTCAATTCAAAACCTTTATTTTAACTCTAAAGACACTGAGGTTCCCCTCATTTACAGTGACGTCGAGCTCACAGAGGGGACACAAATAAAAAGCGAGTAGAAAAAAGAAAACAGTTACAGTACATGCCCAGAAAACAGCCAGCAAGTTTTTTTTTTTGTATTCACATTTCCCCCTCTGCTTATCTGGTTCATAATGGTGCGAGGAGCTGCATTTGTCAACATAGCAGTCGATTATGATGTTAAATACCTTTTTTGCGTCAAATAAAAAAACTCCTCCAAATAATAAGGACTTGACATAAATCAGCACGATGATAACTAACACACACAACAGAATCAGAGTTGAACGTAAATGTGTTTGACGTGTATTTCAATTTCATAGTTCGACCCATGTCCCTGCTATAAAGATGAAAGAGGTGTTTTATGGCTTACCCTGCAGCCAGTCAGTAAGGGGAGGTCTAACTATGTTGGCCTTACTCCAAGGCAGCTGTTGCTCTGTCCATATTAATATGTTTTATACACACACTGCATGGCTGATGGAGTCACACAACCACAGCTCTTCAATGTTTTCATTTCATTATGGGGCCCAAAATCTTTATTCATCTCTCTCTCTCTCTCTCTCTCTCTCTCTCTGGTTGTCTTTTTCAGGTCAGGATAATTGTCTCTAAGTAAACAGACAAAAAAAACATGTTTCTCAGATAGGGACAGGAGGGGAGAAGCAAAATAAATATTTTGTTCACACCAAACTCTTTTGATAGCAAGCACATATGCATACAAACATGCCCCAAAACAGTGTCCCTCCTCTCGCTGTGTTTCCTTTCCACGTGTCCCTGAATACCATGGACATTGTGCGATCTCAAAATACATACACAGCTACAAAAAGTCTTTCCATCCAGAGATTTCCACAGTGATTATCTCGCTACTTTGCTACTTTACTATGTGTGAGTGTGTGCATGTGTTAGCGTTGTCGATGCTAAGCTTGTAAACACACAGCTGGCAGTGGTCTTTGATACACCAGGAGGCCTTGAGGATATTTCACACTTCTTTTATACTTGTCTCAGCACTGTATCGCCTTTCTCATTCTCATCTTCTCTTCTTCTAATTTGCACATTTTCCCTCCATCCCTCATTGACTGCACTGACTCTGGGAGAATCTGCGTACCCCCAACTGTGATCTGAGGGATGAGGAACTCTTTTATAAGCTAGCCAGAGAACTTATTTGTATGCATTTATGAGTTTGTTTGCACAAGTTGCATCCTAGTGAATATATTTCATGTAAGTGTGCGTTTAATGAGTGTTTGCACACAAGTTATTTCTCATTTTCTGAACTCATTTGTTTGTGTGGTGAGCCTGATTACATTGTCACCAAATAATGTTAAGACGGCAGCATCACACAGCTAAATACGGCCAGCTAAGTCTTGCTGTTTATGGAGGTCTCCCCCCACTGTTTGTCGACACTCAGAAAGAGAGCCAGCCATCTCCCGCTCCATTGTATAATTCTCCTCTGTGGCATAGCTGAGAGGAACTTCATTAACCCCGATGCCACGCAGCCAATCCTGGAGATGTGCATGTGTAATGTGGCTGAAAGCTGCCTTTTAACGCTGTAAACACTAACTTTCTACCCGTCAGGATGTATTACACACTTCAGCTAAATTGTAAACTGCTGGTCTATCAGCTTGAGTTTCATGAGCTGTGGATAAATGCAAAGATTATGTCATAAATATTATATGAATGCAGATTCAAAACAATGCAAACACATTTCACATCCCCTGTTGTATGTGAAATGTTAATATGACGCTTTGCAGCAGTGCTACAACCCCTTGCATTAAGTTAAGACAAACTGTATAACAGCTGCACTCCTGGAAACATCATCTGTCTTTGTTCTCGGCCCAAATGTTTCTCTAAAGCTGCTGTAAAAATACAAAAATTGATTTTTTTGGCCCCTTGAGGGTAGTAGAGAAAAGCTATAAACATAGCAGGAAGAAACTCACTTCTTAAATTGATATTTTGAAATTTGTTTGGAAAAACTGCTTTTTTTAAACTTCTTGTAGACGTGTAGAAACATTAGAATTATTTTTGTGTCTTCATTTTATGGCCACCAAATTGAAGCAATCCTAATATCTTGCTCTTTTTCCACGATCAAATCTGCTATGTTCTATCCATTTGTGGGTTCATTGACTATGATTAGCTTTGATTTATGATTATGTTATGGCATCATTGCACAAAAACGTATTTTGATTGCTCACACAAACAAGAGAGGGCTCGGTTATTGACAGCAGGTGCTACAAATATTTTTATCCAACAAAAACTAAAAAGTGACACAACTGTAGAAAAGGAATTAGTGAAAAGCATTTTACTCAAATTACGTCGAAAGAAAATGATCTACTTTAAGAATGTACACATCAACCTGACATAAAAAGTATTCAACAACAACCAGGAACAAGAACAAGCTACATCATGATCACCACAAAATAATTTACAAAATACTTCAGCTTGGTGAAAACCAGCAGTGATCCAGCTAGAGTTGAATGAAAAGCAGAGTCATATGCTAACTTACTTTATTAATGCAGCTCTGTCAGACAGTCCTTCTCTTCAGTGTCCACATTATACTCATAATCCTCATTTTTGGTATCATATGATATCCTCTTTCTTGTTAGCATCCACAATGCTGTAATAAGTGAATGTTTCCCAACCAGCGTTGTCAGCTCTCCATAGTTTTTCTGGTAACTGATTGACTCGAAACTGCTCATACTCGGAATGAAGAGCAGACTCTTTTGGGCTTCAGGTGTAATGAGGAATGATGATGAATATTTTTCACATTATAATAAAAAAACGAAATAAAGAGTCACTTTCCAGCTTCAACATCTGTTGCAACTATGACAACCACATACGCTTTTGGCTGAAAGACGCCAGTTAACATGGTCACTCTTTAAACCATAACACCGGCCCACAATTTTCTGTCAAGGGAGAATTGATTTTGAGAAGACAAGTAAGAGCAAAGATAAGATGAACTTTAATCAAATCACACAAACAACAACATCCCTCACAGTAAGTCCGAGGAAGATGTTACGTACGTGAAAAATATGCAATAGTTATTTATTAAAGTATATTTCTTTGTTATATATGAAGAGGTGCAAGTTCAGTGTCTTTCTATATTATTATTTTTTTCCATCCATACATTTTTTTTCATCAAAGCACAGGGCAGAGGGGGTACGACCTCTTACATGGGGAGCCAAAATTGGTCTGCACCAGCCTGTATTGTCCAAAACCATCTACAAAATACTTAATATTTTATGTTTAACTGTATTCGTTATTATGAATACTAGCACAAAAAAAATACTTGTAAACACACAATTCCTAATTCAGCTTTTTTCCTTCAGGCTGTAAGTGGCTAAATAAAGCCTCAAGGGGCAAACTGAGCCACCCGGAGTTCCATACTGCATCCATCCAGTCCTCCCACTCTGTGAGGTCCACAGAGATGCTTCCTCTTGGGACACCTCTCCCACTCAGCCTCGGGGGTGGAGTACATATGGATGTTTTGAAATCAACTTGAATGTTAGGGAAAAAAAGAAGAAAATAAAAACAGAAAATGTGAAGAGAGCGGTTCGAACGACATAAACATTTTCTCTGGTGTTTGTGTGCACTTTGGTAAAAATGGAGAGGTGAATATGATATGTTTGTTAAATAATTACCATTTGAAGGACACACAGTCAGAAATAGCCATCAGTGATGGCACCCAGTGTAAACTCTGAGCAGGGCAGCAGCCTGCATGCTGTTTATTTCCTGCAGTATCTGCATCCAGCACACTCACACACACCAGCCAACAGGCTCCTTCTGTTCCTTTATCACGCACACTGATATACACACACACACTGTTGGAGTGCAAATGAGCATACACACACACAAATGCACACAGAGATGAAAGGTAAGGCGACTGAGGGAAAAAATAAAGAGACAGTGAAGATTGCAGCTTAACCTCTTGGCTTGGCTGTTAAGCAGCACTCACTCACTGGAGCCTTGCTGATAGCCATCTGTCGGCGAGGGGATGTGGCTTCACCTTCCCAACACATCAGCATGCTCACACAAACACTCACCACACTAGCATAAGGGTTTCCACTTGCACATAAACCACTCTCCACTTATAAATGATAAGTAGACAATGTAAAAAATATAACGAGTGTGACTTTCTGCTGTAGTTTTCATTCATCCAGCAGAAGAGAAAGTTTGATCATTCTTTTCCTGTGACCTCTTTAATTCAACTTGTATGCCCCCAAGTGTTATATAAAGTTGACTTACTTCATTCATAAAACATTTGCTTTTCTGAAATGCAGCGTCTACACCCATAGGAATGATTAACGCCTATTAAAAGTGAGCGTGGGACATTCATTGACGAAGAATGAGCTGTAACTTGGAAATCCTGAACAGAATCCAAAACACTTTAGATTCTGGCTATAAATTTGGAGCTTAGTCAATAGCTCCCTCTCAAGGTGATAGCTGAGAAAGAAAACCTTTGCCTTACCCACATCCTCCCCTTCCTCCCCCCTTCACTGTTCCTCCTCCTCCTCCTCCTCTTCATCCTCATCCTGCCATCCTTTAGCCCCACTCTCAAAAATATAAATTCCTTTAAAATACTCCCACTTCTCCACCTGCGCCGCCGCCTCCACAGCGCTCTCTCTCCCCACTCCTCGGTGTCCTCTCACCCCCTCGATCCATCTCTGTCCTTCTGATCAATAATCAATCTGCAGGGGCCGAGGCCAGGGGCCCTGCACCATCTGTCTCCATCGGCAGAAAACTTGAGAGAGAGCGAAAGAAGGAGTGTGAGAGAATGCGAGAGGAGAGAGGGAGGAGATAGGGTTCAATCTATCTCCATCTATCTCCATCCGTTGTCAGCTCCACTCTGCCGGTATAGATCATAATTTGGAGAGGTGTAATTGCTGGTCAGAGACTGGGGGTGGACACTAGAGGGGGGAGGAGGAGGGAGGAGTGGGGTGTCAATAATGTTTCTACAGTCCAGTCCTCCCCTCTGCCCCACCTCCTCGCTCTCCTGCCTGACCCAGTTTCCCTCTTTTTTTCTTTTCTTCATCTCTTCCTCTCTGTCTTCTTCTCACTTCTCCTGCTATCCTCACTTTCTCAATTCAGTTTAGAAAGACCCACAGACCAAAACAACATAATTTATCACTTTTATTTTCTGCACGTTGTTTGTGTGTGTGGTTTTATGTGTGTGTGTGTTTGCTTGAAGTTTGTTTTCAGCTCTAATCCTGGAGGACCAGCACCAACAACGCCCACTCTCAGCGTCTGTTCTGCACTTGACACCAGTTTGAGTGTTTATGCGTCAGAGGAGGACGTTGCTGCTTTGATAATGATCTACCTAGTAACACCTGCCTCGGAAAAAAACAACTCTTGGCTCAATAAATGAATTGTCAAATACTCTTGAGAACATCGCACAGAGCTTGCCAAGGCCCGGAGGAGAGATTTCCAACGGCCTAATTTGATCACACTGTTACTGAAGCAAGTAGGCTATGTGCCATGTGTTAGCAGTAGAAGGTGCAGGCTCAGGCTGCATATTTCTGTCGAGCCTGACCCATGACTGACACAGGAACCAAGCCTGACCTGAACCTCCCAACCATTCTATTTTTCGTGTTCAAATCCGACCAAAGATCAACAAAGTTAATGTAAACTGGAGCCCTGAGTTGATGTCACTGTGTCATTCGTTAGTCATTACCATGGTAACAGCTTACTATTTTTTACACAGATTACTCATGAACTGGCCTTGAAAATGACTGTGAAAGTCACAAATTAATTTGGCTCTATGTTTAAACAAACAAACAAACAAACATTATGCAATGTGTGATCAGATGTTCCTCACACACAGTCATTTGCAGCACACACGTCTGCGTTAGCTATATCAACACTGAGCTTTATGTTACCGTTTTGGCATATTAGCTACTACCGTAAATCAGCAGCTTACAATAGACAACTAGCATCCCCGATAGAAGACACCAACAAATGGGTATAACAAATAAGAAACGTGATGTTTGTTTTCTTGTGACATCACCTTAAAAAACAGCATTTCAAAGCATTTGAAGTCTTACCTTTGACGATTGTCCCGACTTAGTCATCGTGAGCTGATGTACTTAACTGTCACTTCTTAACTTGAAACTATGAACATGATCCAACCATCGGGGTTTATTCGGTGTTGTCGTTAAAGAAGAGAATAGCGTCCACTGTGGGCTGTTCTCTCTCGTCCATCGTTCTTCCAGCAAAGCTTAAGTTACTTCGCTGCTGCTGTACTAGCTGGTATAGCCAGAACGCCCCGGGTAAGTACACCCAGCTACGAGAAAGTGAGATGGTGCTGCACATTTTTTTTTAAATTTGAAACTTCCCAGATGACATTTTTTTCTCCATCCTTATTGCATGAATATTCACCGCCTGAATTGCCGTTCTTTGCGTTACATAAATAAATATACCTTAGTGCTGAACGGGAGGTAGGGAGTCACACAAAGCAAGTAGGTCCATTTTATTTATGTATTTTTACATTATAATGTCTGTCAAAATAACTGTAGCCCATTCTAATAAAAGTGTATTGTTAACTGCCTATTGTTCAGCCTATGTGACCGAACCCAACCAATAGAACTCAGGAGCAGGTTTTCTCTTATAAATGTTGTCATGATTCTTCTATACTAAGACAAAGAAGATGGACCACCAGTGAGATAAATGCTTTCATCAGTAGGCTAACAGGCTCTTAGTTAAAAAAAGCAAAAATCCTGATTGTAAGAAGGCCCATTTTTCATCTTCACTATCTTAGTCTAGCATGTAAGCATTATTGTATTTGCATATTGATGCATGAAAGAAAGCATACAGCTCAGGCCAACAGTGTATCTACTTGTTAGCAAAGACTGATTAAAAGCAAAGGAGCAAATAAAGCTACTTTAATCGAGACTATCTATTGGAGTGTTTGTATTTCTTTTGAAACATGATTTCATTGTAAAGTACACTCTTCATGTTTTTGTCAGGTACGAGACTAAGACTAATTTGCTGGTAAAAAGTAATGCATGCTATCACTTATTAGCCCTTTCTGAACTGTGCAAAATAAATACTCTCAGCTGATGGAGGACCCCCCCCCCCCCCCCAAGCTGTGCTAACAATGTTGTTAACTTATCCCATCTCCCATCTCCAATTAAAACACCAGAAAGAAAGGATGTGCTAATTTGAGATTTAGTGACTCATCAGTGCAATGTGTGTGCATGTGTGTGTGTCTTAGAGACATGTTCAGTCTTTTATCACTTGATTCCTGCATGCTGTCACCAGATAAAACTCACAAAACAGGGGAAACATTTGTCCTCTTTTCACCCACTCAGCCCAGAGGGGCATGTATCGTAAGAGGAATACACATACACTATACCCTTTCTCACACACTTGTACCCACGTATGCCTGATCTGTGAGTGAGAGTATCTGGTCTGTGAAGGATAACCCAAAGGGGAACAAAGAGCCAATGAAACCTTAATGAGCTGGTCACGTATCATCTGAAGTCTGCGGCAGCTGCACCTCTGTGTCTGCTCGTCGTTCAAACCACACACACTTTCGCTCCCCAATCAAACCCATACACACTCTTAACCTCTCAGACACAATCACAGGGAGAAACAGAGAACATCTGAGGATGAGTCATTTAGCTTTTCTGTTTCAGGGTGTGCACTTGTCTTCCCTAACTGCTCTCAAGAGAGAGTGTATTTGTTGTGCAAAGCCAAGGACAACTGAATGACAATATGTGCTTTGTAAAAGATTTAAATTGCAAACAGGCTAGTTTACTTACTATGCAAAGGTAGACAAAGAAGTTGGAATTACTTTTTGGGGGTTATAATTGACCTACTTACTTCTCATTAAATGTGTTTTTTTTGTATGGGCATAAAAAAAATACTTATCAAGTACTTTTTTGATTACTCAAAGATGTTGAACAAAGAACAAAGCAAAACAAGGAGAACAATACACAGATGAAGTGATCTATGAGAGAAGGAGGATGAGAACAGAATTTGTACTAGGTGATGTTGAAGAGGTGAGTTTTTAGGGATTTAGAGAGTGAGGTGGAGTCTCTGATGTTTTAGTGAGTGAGTTCCAGAGGGTGGGAGCGGCAGTGGAGAAAGCCCTGTCCCCTCTCTTACAGTAATTGTATGCTTATCTAGAGCAGCTAGATAATACTAATATGGCAAGCTCTACCTAGCCTGCATTTTTATGCACATTAAAAACGAGTTAACATTTTCTGAAGTTTGACCTGCACGTCTTGCTCTAGCGATACTGTATCTGAAGAAAAGTACAGCTGCAATTCATCTCCATTCCATCCATAATAATATACATCTAGTGTACTGTATGGGATATGTTAATGTATTCTGAACACATTTTAAATGATGCCAGCCTCTCCCAAAGCCCCCGTATTTTCCCTGTTCCTCATCAATGCTTTCTGCTGAAACGTACAATTTGCAATATGCAGTTAATGAGTTGTTGAAGGCTGAGAATGAATCCCATTCTAGCCATAATTGTGTAAGGTTTCCCGAGGGGGAGAAAGAGAGAGAGTGTGTGTCTGTGTGTGTGTGTGTGTGTGTGTGTGTGTGTGTGTGTGTGTGTGTGTGTGTTTCAGTGTGCATGAGACTTTCGCATGTGCACTTCAACATGTATGCGTATCTCTTTTTGTATAGCCAGTGCCTGACAGAGTGTGTGCTCCTGTATATGCAAGTACATCTGTGTGTGTGTGTGTGTGTGTGTGTGAGTCCGTTGTGTGTGCGTGCTCTTCAGTGGAAATAGAAGCGTCTTTAATCTTCATTTGATGACTCTCATTTGGTGCAGGGAGGCTTTTAACGCTGTAAGTAACGAAAGCAAGAAATAAGGAAAGAAAGAGAAGATTAACAGGTGATATAAGAGGGTCACGAAAACACTCAACAGATAGGTCGTTCTGAAGGTCAAAGTAGGGATAAACAAAGAGAAAAGGAGAGGTGGATTAAAGATGCTGTGGAGGAGATCTCACCAGCACGAACAGAGCCAGAAAGGGGAGAGCTGTTTTCTCACAGACCTACTTCTGTCAGTCAATCAAAACTTGCTCACACACACACACACACACACACACACACACACACACACACACACACACACACACACACACACACACACACACACACACACACACACACACACACACACACACACACACACACACACAACACTAAACACTCCACTAACATTTGGTAAACCACAACAAATATAAGAATATTAGAAGAAAAAAAGGGCAGGAGTTTGGGTAAATAAAAAATCCTGAATCCTGGAAAGAGCTCTAAATGAACCATGTTGAACTGGAACAGTGATGTGCACAGTGACAGTTTGTGCGCGCTTCTGTTTACATTTGTATAAACTGTATTTGTATTTGAAGGTTAAACTTTGAAAAGTTGTCGGCTTATTATGCTGCACCAGAAAGAAATGCTACATCTCCTGTAGGATTTTATGCAAACACTTAAACACGTACAGAGGAAACCCAAACAGTCATAGGCAACCCAATGCACACACACTTTACACACCCTTACATTCCAGCACACCTTATCTGCCCTGGCAGTGTTGACTGACACCCTCCACTTTAGGAGATTAAGTGTGCTCATGCTGTGTTGGCACAGCTTGACACCCATTTATCCTCAAAACTCATATGGAGCATCTCGGTTAGCCCTGTGCCAACCATGTGCACATACACATCACCATGTTTATGCCACCAAATTTCACTGTACACACACCTGCTGTTTTGAATAACTGAATGTAAAACTAGCTAGTATGGATTTGTATCTGATGGTAATGTGGTCATTTAATGGTGAAACTGTTTGAGCTTGAGATGTGAAGGCGCTGAGAATATTTTTCTTTCCTCTTCAAATCATTTTGTGGGTTCATGTTTTCCATCTAACATCAGCTGTTTGATTGCTACACACAAAGAAGGAGCCTGTGGCATGTGTGGTTCTAACAGCAGCAGATTTAAACAGCATCCTAAAAATACACGCACAGGCCATCTGGATATTTGCAGGGTCCAGATAACTTGCTGGCAACTGCTGCTGCTCTATTTCACATTAATATTATTAATTTGAGCATTTTACAGCCTGCTGAGCTAATGATGGGGTCTACATGAGGAGCCTTTATGGGACACACTGAGCATTTAAGATTTTAATTTGTTTTAGATTACAATCAGTTTTGGACTGCTGGTCTTGGTTCTTGGTTTTAAATGTGATATCACAGGCTGACGGCAAATGTCTGTGTAAAGGTAGCTGTGTGTTGGAGCTCTTAAATATGTCCTGAACCACTTTTTTTTTTCCTTCTTTTTTTGTAGCCTTTGCTGACAAAGTTTTGATCACCAACCAAGCAAATGGGAAGAGTCTAACAGGTTCCATTTGTGCAGTTTGAGACTCAGAGGTTAAAAGATAAAACTGTGTTAATCCTAAAACATCAACTGTCCCTTTTTTCTCATAGATTACATCAAATAAAGGACAAGGATGACTAAATTATGTCCACGTTCATCCCTTTTTCTTCTTTTACAGAAGTGAAATTACTGAAAGCTGCACAAAACCCAGACTATGAGCAATATTGTGTGTCCTTGTATAGGTAAACCTGCGTGGATCCACACACACCATGGGAACAGCAGTTATGAAGGGATATCACATGTGATGGACGGATGGTTAAAGTGAAAAAAGGAGAGGGACTTTATGTTGGGTGGTTCGAGAGTGCTCCCGGGGCAGAATGATGAAGGGACTCTACGAAGGACAGATGAGAATGAGATTCTTAAATCAATACCATCCAAGGGTGTTTTGTTATTAACGCATACAGCGAGGAGCCCACGCTCGATACTGCTCACCTGACTGCTCAGGCTTGCATGTTCATACACACACACACACACGGACACACACACACACACGCATACACACACACACACACACACACACACACACACACACACACACACACACACACACACACACACACACACACACCTCTGCCTCTGTTTTTATCTCCTTTTCTCCACACTACATTTGGACGCACCACAGTTCTCAATCTGTTCCCTTACGTTCACCTACAGTGTACAGAGGGGAACTGGCTCATCGGCCCAAAGGCTTTAAGGCACTTTGTCTATTAACACGACAAAGAGTAAATGCTATATTTGATATGTGTCATATGAAATAGCATTGTACCATAATGAGACACTGATGTTGAGCTAGCAAAGCTGGAAAATGTCTGAGTGCAGAGTGTTGTTGTCCAACAAGACAGGATTTATTTATATTGTTTAGTTATGTATTTTATTTTGAGAACGCGTGCTAGGCTATAAGAGTTAACAGGCAAAACTGAACACAATTGTATTTGTCTCACAATTGGTTTGCTCTTATCTTTGTGTTATTCTGACTGTAAACCCAACAGCCGCCCATAAATGAAAATTGTTATATTAACCTAAATAGATTTCTCTCTGTGCACACTGTAGGAGCCTGTGGCCATTTATCTGCCAGTGTCTAATTATTCATTGGGAACACAGAGAAAGAAGCCGGGGAAAAAATAGCTGTGCATATAGTGCAGCAGACCAGCTCTACTCTTCAATCTGATGCTCCTCCAGTCTCAGTTGTTCCTTCCTGTGACTCTTTTTGGTTTCAGCTGGATTTCCATGCATATCGGTAAGGGATCAAGTTACTTTCTTAATACAGTTTTTTTTGTCATCGGTATTGAAATAAGGCAAGGCTTATCTTGTTCGGGTCTGGCCGACAGGCTTGTTTTGCACAAAGTCGCCAACAGGGGGCACTGTTGGCATTGTAGCACACACATCAAAACCCAAGCCTGTTACCGATATATGTACTTTATGTTAACACACTTAACACACACAAAAAGAAGCCTTTTCTAACTGGCTTTGTCAACACTGATGTAAGTGAAACAACAATGAAACAGTTGATGTGTAATTATTTAACCTTCAAAGTTAATGGTTCAGATTGGGAATGTAGAGAGACTTTAATACTTTAGTTCTACATAAATAATCATTAATGCTAAAAAGCTTAAGGCTTCTATTAAGAGCTGTATGTCTGTCATTACTGATGCCTCTCACCTACAATGCTCAGTGGCAGTGGGCTCCAGCAGATGCTATTTGTTAGACAAGACTGTCATCTAGTGGTGCCGGCTGTGTCACACATATCTGCTTGATCAACACAAGCAGCATCAACATGATATAATAAAAACTATACTCTAATTTCTCTTAGCTTTTTGGAAGTGATTACTTTTCTGCAGCCTGTCTCCATATTTAGCATGTCTGTAGCCTACATGATAGAGCTGGAATGGGCAACTTTGGTCACAGCAAGGGCCACATTCAATTATTTCTCACTACCAGAGGGCCAAATTGTAGGAAACAATAACGATTACAGTCAATTATGTCTCAAATTTAACTCAACATATACCAGTGATCAAATATTATTATGGACATCTCTCTGGTAATCATGATTTAATGGCAGATTTCTTGTTTTCTTCATGTTTCCAATTAATTTATATATAAATACTGACCTTAGGGCCAGGTTTAGGGTTGATGGAGGCCGCATGTGGCCCCCGGGCCGCCAGTTGCCCACCCCTGTGATATAGCCTAACAACAGACATAAAGAGCTGCTGTGAAATGCAGAGGACCCAGAACATTAGCTAATAAAAATCAAATTCACAACAAATAGTTACGAAGGAGAGCAATGAGCTCAGACAAAGTGATATTTATGATGTCCTGTCAAACTCTTACTTTATTTGAAAATGGTCAAATTGAGAAAATAAACGTAGGTAATAGGCATACATGTGTGTTTTCTACTGTATGTTTATTGAACTTAAATTGGCAGGATGGCAGCTATTATTAAAATATAGGCTATGTCTTTTTATAGGCTGTGAGGTTTGTAATAAGTTTGTGTTTCTGAACGAAGTCCAGAACTTCTCTCCTGAAGGGTTTATTCATCTTCTATCTCACAGCTGATTCAGTTTATCGCCTGCTACCGGTCAACCAATCAGCCTTTAGTGTTTAAATGGAGCAGGGCAGGGAAGAAAACTGCCGTGTACTTACATTAAATAGCCTGCAGGTGGCGCCATTGCTCTTTGGAAACTATTAACCTTCTCGTGAGCCTGTGAAGTCCCTGACTGCAGACAGGGTTAGCAGAGCAGAGAGTCAGCGCAATGAGTAACTTGTAAGCAAAACAAACTGTAATGAAAATAAAAGCGTCCTGCCTGTTATCATTGTCTGGATTCAGTTTAAGCCTTCATACAGTGTTTTCTTAACTTGAAGACTTTTTTTAAATCTCAGCCATTATGATATGAACATTTCCTGATGACACTTATGTTTACACATGTATGTTGACACAGTTAGCATTTGGCCATGTGAAAATAGCCTAAATACAGTATTAGTTCGTGTTATAATATTGCCATGATTATGCATAGCCTCGACTGTCGCGTTTGCTTAAAAATATATGAATGAGATTGAACTTTACCAATCAAAATCCCAATTATTATTAAACCTATTTGTCCGTATTTCCATGAGGCTTGCGCTAATAAGGTTATTATATTGTATTCTTGTGTCAGCTACATCTAGCAATAATGTATCATCAAAATATATTCATTTAATTGAATAAGATTTGAGCTAATCATTACATTTGATTCACAAAAGAGCTACTTGAAATCCATCAGCGTCTTTTGATAAGAAGTCGATGGTTGCTTATAGAATTTATCTGAGAAGAGAACATAGAGTCCCTCCCTTTTCGTCCATAAAAAAACACTTTCCATTTATTTTTATTTTTAAATGCCCTTATTATTATTTTTTTACACGTGGGCGTCTCTCTTATTAAAGACTTATAGTGCTCCGAATGATACACAATTTATAATGTGCTTCATTTAGGTTAAACAACAAAAACATGTTTTCACCATTAAAAATATTTCAAAATCAATCAATAGCCTATGCTTAATGTTTGTGTAATTAATTTAGAGTTAACACCTTTATCTATCTATCTATCTATCTATCTATCTAAACATCTATCTATCTATCTATCTATCTATATATCTATCTATCTATATATCTATCTATCTATCTATCTATCTGTCTGTCTTTCATTGTCCTTGATACATACTATGTGGTAGTGTTTAGTGTATGGTTTATAAGATATGATAGAAATATGTTCCACGTGGTCTGTATATTCCACATGCACACTCCTCATTGAATAATCTTTTACCCCCATATTTCTTTAAAATAACATTTATTATTTCCAGCATATTCATACAATGTGACAGCACAGCTTGTAACATTTGAAGAGGAACGGACTCGATCCAGCACTTTGCCACAAAATATTTGAGCTGACTAACAGATAAATGAAAAGTCAGATATAGCATAGCATTTTATATTAACAAACGCAATATATAATACAGGTAGTTGGAAATGAGCTAAAAGAAAGGTGAGACAAGTGAAATAATACATAAGGAAAACGGGGATGTCATTTACATATCATTAGTTTTACTCACATTCGGAAATAGTATCAACAATCGTTAAGATACATGTTAAAATAACTTAATTTCTTCTTATTTTATATTTCATGTGTGTGACTGAAAATCAGAGTAGTTAAAATTTAATTATAAAATGATGTGTGTTCACTTCATGTAAATTTTGGATTTAAAAATGCGTAAATCTGATTGAAGATTTATTCGTTTCTTCATTTAATTTGAATCCTGCACAATTCAGATAGTCGGTAATACAACATGTTTATGGTCGAGCTTTTACTTACTGGGTTGTCTTTTTTGCTTTCCCAGCTGATTTCTTTTTAATCTATAAATATTTTCAGGTCTTTTATTTTATTTAACTGGAATACACCTTAGCGTGGGGGATGTCATCCAAACATTTGCAGTCAAACATAGAAAATTATTTTTGAAAGTTACACATTGTTGAGGTTAGATTCCCCCCTCTCAGGCCATTTGACTACAGGCCGGATAATCTTATTATTTACAACAGCCTGTAGCCAAAACACATGACAGATTTTCTGCAGAACATTCAACACTTGTGGCTACAAACACAGAGGAATGTGTTTCTACGTTCAGTCCGCCAGCCTCACTGCTTCTCTGGCGTGTTGTTGACCAGAGGCCCGTACAGGCCACTGGCGTAGCCTTGCTCCTTGTGTAACATTGTCCGGTCCCGGATCAGGTCGCTAAAGGCGTAGTCCATCGGGGGTCTGAAGCCCAGGGCGGGCATCAGGCCGGTGGTGGAGTAGGGCGTCATGAAAGCCAGTCCCCGGCTGTGCGCGGAGTAGGCCAGCCGCAGCGGGTTCAGTCCCAGGTGGGTGCCCAAAGAATAGGTGCTGGGGTCGGCCCCGAAGTGCGGGGCGTTGGGCTGCAGAGGAGAAAATGCAGAGCGGTTGCTGAGCGTCATGGCGCCGGGGATCATGGGCCTGGTCGAGCCGGTTGTGGATGTAGAGGATGGCGGAGCCTGCTGTGCGTTTTGGAGCATCCTCTCTGCCGTCCACGTCTCCTCCTGACCGGGTTTGTTGGGGCCCTGACCGCCGCTGTTGTTGAGGATCTGCTCGATAGCCTGCACCACGTCTTTCCCGCACCCCTGTAGCACCAGCTCCAGCACGCTACGCTTGTGGCTCGGGAACACCCGGGTCAGAATGTCGATGGCGTTCATGTGGCGGGAGGCCGCGGAGGACGGGGACGCTTCATGTTCGTCTTTGTCCGTCTCAGAGCCGGAGTCAGAGCCGAGGGAGCTGATGGAGCCGGGGGTTTCTCCTCCGTCTTTTAAAGGCTTGGAGACAGGAGAGCTGATGAATGACTCGCTGTCTCCGTTCTCTGAACCCGAGCCTCCGTGCCTGCCGTCCGGGGACGAGATGCCCGGGGCACAGTCACTCTCGGTCGAGGCCGGTTTCCCCGCAGCCTGCTGAGGGGTGACGGAGCCGGAGAGCTGGCTCTTTGGAAACAGATCATACTTCTGGATACTTGAATCTAGTGACACAAAGGGAACATCAGTGTGTAAGACAGGGGAAAAAAATATGCCAACTTATGAATGATACAGTGGCCTAATAAAGTTAGCTCGGAAGTCATCATTAGACCAGTGCGTTCTCCAGCAGTCTGGAAATAAGACTATTATATTATACAGTGTTTGAGGAGGTAACATTTAAACTGCTCTCACTCTACCAGTTTCTAGGTAAAATAAAAAAAAAACCATTGCCAATTTAAGATAAATGGAAGAAGTTATAATAACACATTTTGATGTAACTGACAGTGTATAAAGTTAACCCAAGTCCGTCTTTTATTTGAGAACACATTTCTGGAGCAGTTTGAATGCTATATTTATGAACCATTCTGAAGTAACCGAGGACTGACTGACACTTCTTGCACGCGTGAAGCTGCTCCACTCACCTGAGTTACTCTCGCTGCTGACAGATCCAAACACCTCATAGTTTGGACGCGGAGGGATGATCCCGTTAGCGGCAGCCAAAGCGAGCCCCTCCGCCGTTCCGTAGAGCAGCTGGAGCTCGCGCGCTTCGTTCTCCTCCTGCGCCTGCTGCCGCCTGAGCGCCACCTGCGCTGCCATGACGCGCTGCCGCTCGGCGATCAGCGTGCACTTGGCGCACATACAGTCCTTCCAGCGACAGTAGCGCTTGTGGCCCTTGAGCGCGGACACTACGCCGTGGTTCCTGCAGCGGGCACACTTCGGGGTGCGCGGGTATTTGTCCGCGGCCCGCAGCAGCAGCGGAGGCCCGCGCAGCAGGTTGCTGGCCATGGACACCGGGATGTTGGCTGCTGCCGCCGCTGCTACCGCTCCAGGGTGGAGTGAGGAGGCGGAGGAGACTGTGGGGAGATCAGGTCTCAGATCCATAACCGCCAAAACTCACTGATTGAACTGAATTATAAACAAGAAAACTGCGACGCTCTAAACGAATTGTGCTGAACTATTTTATAAGACGTTCACATCTGCACAGCGGTTGTGAACATCTCTTGGCAACAGGTGAAGTCAACTACTGGCGAGGTTACCTTGCGAAAAATAAATGACCGAAACTCTAAAGAAACGTGTTGGAGGAGTCTGCAGAAGACGAAAAAAATATGATATTGTGGAGTTTAGATCCGAATAGAGCAGGAGCGTAGAGATGCGATCAGTCCTCCCCAACAGAAAGTTTAAAGTGTCCGGGAGGAGCCGAGCTTGTTACTCACCGCAGCCTGAGACACTAACCTCCTCCAGAGATTGTCAGTGGATACAGATCCCTCTCTCCCCTCTCTATTGTTGCTCCTACGTTTTCATTAGACAAATTTGACAACAATGTGGCGTCTGTCATTGGCCAAAAGGGGAAGGAGCGATCTGATTGGCCTGCCCCTTTTTTCAACTGTGTCCACCTGAGTGCTTCTTCCAAATATCAAGTGTTAAGAATCTGAAGGGAGTTCCCGTAAAGCTAAAATCGATGCAGTGTATTTAAAAAAAAAAGAAGATTTTTATAGGTTTTAAACAACAGCTTGTTTCATTCAATTTACTCTATCAAAGGATGGTAAGAAAACAAAACAATTAAAACAGCCCTTAAATTGGGGAACATTATAATTACTTTCAACAACTTTATATATGTTTCTCAATAAATATTCCCATCCTTTTTATTAAGTCTCCAGATGTGGCGATGCTACTATTGAGAAGCTAGTTTGAGATTTAAAATCCCCTGAGGAAAAAAGATGAAGCGTGACTTTCTCGTCAGAATTGGATGGTGAGTATCATTTGTTTTATTGATTGAAGCAGAAGAACATTTCATCAATTACAAGACAGTCCATATTTACAGAGTTATTGAGAGCAGAATGTGAAGCTGTTGATGTTAAATGTTTAACCTGTACTCTCCACACGGCTGCAGGAAAGCTACGGAGTGCTTAAACCCCTTGTCTCGATGTCATTACTCTTTAAATGACTTGAAATTCAATTTTAGTTTAATGTTTTTAAACTAAATTCATTCATGAGATTTTTTTTTCATAGTAAGCACGCTTCCACATTGTCTCTGCTACGGCTATTAATGAGTATAATCCAAAATACTTTGGATCTAAATTTATTTTAGATATGGTTATATGGCATTAAATAATCTCTGTATAGATTTTTGTATAATAAATGTGGACTTAATGAGCATACCAACCCCAAAGGCTTCTCCTGAAATGTTATGGTAGAGTATCTTTAAAAGCACGGAGATACCAACAGTTATTTGATCTTCATCGCTTTTGTTTTCTGGTTAAAAATATTGTTTTTTTTAAGTTGATTTATTTACATCTTCTTCTTACTAGCCCTCCGCGCTTTTGAAAAAACCTTAAAACAATTATGTTTCCTTATCTTTTATGAATGTTTGTGAATGTTTAATTATGAAATGTATTAAAAAAATTAAATAACTTACACATAGGCCTACATAATTCAAAATTTAATTTGTTATAATTATTAATTACAATTAAAAATATCTCTACTTTCTCACTTAGTGTCCATGTTGTTATAATAAGTATCATATACGTTAAAGCCATCTTAATGTTACTACGCATCAATTCTGTGCTTACTTTTATTGTAAATCAAATTGGAACCGCTTATTATTTTAATAATAATTATTTTCATTATTCGGTAACGAAAGTCTTAAATTAAAGTGTATTTTTTTTTCTTTTGCATCATACTAGAAAAAGGGCTACTTTGTACTTCTCTCTGACGGAGAAAAAACTGTGGTCTTAAATTATTTTTCCCCCTTTTTTTTTTTTTTTTTTTTTCAAAATTGTCCTGATAAAAATATTTCTATGTCTCTCAAAGATTTCCTGTGTTGTATTGAAATGATATAAAACAGCGTGTGTGTTATGCTGTGGGTGCTGTGTCGCACAAATAAACTGCCTCACGTGAGATTTGAAAGAGTTCACGCGCAGAGAGCTACAAAAGGGCACCTCGCTCGAACCACCTGCTTCCTCACCTGTTCGCTCAGGAGAGAATTCACGCAGATATTTGAAATCAGATTAAAAAGTTATAGAAGTTTTTGAAATCAACAATTGTCTGTCCCTTGGAGGACGATAACAGAGTCTTAGTGACGAAGAACAACAATAACTTGGGTCTGATGAAGATAAGAAAGCTGCCCCCCCCCCTTTCTCTCTCTCTCTCTCTCTCTCTCTCTCTCTCTCTCAGGCTCATTGTTTACTTTCTGAATCACTGTAAGCAAATGCCATCTGTTTCCTTCGCCGCTGTCATCTGCACCTTAATTACCTAGCCAACAGGCTAATAGAGACGATATTAAAACTACATCTTTTTGACATTCAAAGTAATTATCTGCATGGGCGACGAGCTCACTCGCAGGAGGAAATTTGCCCGCGTCCTACGTGCGTAAAGTGATAGTAGCAAACTGCCGAGGAGGCCCATTGGAGAGAGAGTAAGCGTCCTATACCTCAGGATTGGATGACGTCAAGATAAAAACAGACTGTCCTTTCCATTAGTCCGGCTGCTTGTTGTTCAGAGGACGACTTTGGCTGATATCAGCTCGTATCATTAAAGTCCAATTTTGAGAAGACTTTAATTAATTATTGGCCTGACAAGTGCTCATCGATATATAGGCTATAAATCCTCCAAAAGAAAATATCCGTGTTGAATATGATCACATTTAATTTTATATAAACAGTATCAACTGAAATTAACTCCGGCCCTGAGTTCATCCAGTGTGCACAAACTTTATCTTTTGGACGAAGCCTATACAGAATAATCATTTCTGACAAATGTGCATTGTGACAGGGATTTTGTTCTCTATTATTTCTCATTGGCCAATTAAAAATGCCCCCCGCGCAATTAAAAGTGACTCCGCGCACTTCAAAAATCCAACATTCTTTTTACCACTTCATTAGGCCTATGCATAAAAAAGCTTTCATTTCTTTGAGGAAGGCTACAGACGAGTGGGTTTTTAACACCCTTTTAAGATGACAACAAAGGCCATGCTTGACCCAACATATGTAGCAGCATGTTTCCGCTGCCCCCGCACCCCGGCGCGACATTCTAGCGGCATCTCCCACCGCCGCTGCCCCGCCTGCAGCCCGGCTGGGCCCGGATCCCCTCCCGCGCTCTCCCGCTGCAGCAGCCGGCTACGGCACACAGAGGCAGAGGTTAGAGTAGCAGTTAGACAAGAGGCGGAGGAGAAAAGAAACGCACGGGGTGTTACACAGAAGTATTTACACGCTTGACGGGCACACCGAGAAGGACCGGCCTTATACACAAGAGGCTTCTTAACCTGCCACTTCACAGCAGCTCCACCGCGCCTGGGACACGGAGCAGTATTAACGCATTCCTGCAAGGCCAGAGTCAGGGAGACAGAAAACACTTTGTTGTGGAAGTAAAGCTGTAAAAGCTGTAACACGATTACACGGTACAATAGCAGAACTTCACGCATGTAAAAATTCTCTTGGAACCATAATGCAGGCCTAAACATTAGGCTATTAACGAATAGTGACGTCAGTCAGTCAGTATCAGCTCTTAGACAAATTTTGATGCGAATCATTTATTCTACAATTCTACTTTTCTATTCTAATTTATGAGCAAAAGTAAATATCCCCCCGTATTCAACATGTATTTAAATTCAATTAAAATGGTGTCCATAATGCACAAAAAGAGCCATTGCGATAGTAATTATTAGGTCTTTATGAATGGATTCTGATTCTGAAGTTATTTTAGGAATGATTTTAACGTCTTCGTTGAGGTGCAAATGATTGTATGCAGACCAAACTCCATTCAAATTATTATTATTTTGAATAATATATCATTAATTAGAAAAACTGCTGTTAAAATAGCACTGGAAAAAGAGTACGTATGTAAGAAAGTAGCCCAGACCCACACTTATATACGTGGTAACATGTGAAGTATTAAGTCACAAGAGATTAAAACACGCACATTGAACGTGCATCAGTCAAAAAGACACACAGATGAGTGGGCTTATATTTGAGCAGGAGTGGCTGTGCAAGTCCCGGCGCTGCAAACACTCGAGGTGAAGAGGCAGAGAGGTCTGTCAAGCATCATCTGCACGCGCTAGAATAACACTTATTGGTAAATGGGGATCACCCTGCCATGGCGTATGAATATTTCAAAGATTTGAAGGGTCCCTCTTTGCCAAAGTTGTTGGCCGGCACTCAGGCAATCTCTCTCTCTCTCTTTCTCTCTGTCTCTCTCTCTCTCTCTGTCTCTCTCTCTCTCTCTCTCTCTCTCTCTCACACACACACACACACACACACACACACACACACACACACACACACACACACACAAAAGTAGGCTATCGGTTTTTTTGCCCCCGAGCTAGGTTGGCAGGGATTATCTTTGTTTAATGAATGGGCTACAAGTGTTCATCAACACTCCGAGATTATGGGCTCTCTCGCTCTCCCTATAGTAGCATATAGGCCTAACTCCAGCCTCAGTGTGTGTGTGTGTGTGTGTGTGTGTGTGTTCGTGTTAGTGTGTGTGTGTGTGTGTGTGTGTGTGTGTGTGTGTGTGTGTGTGTGTGTGTGTGTGTGTGTGTGTGTTAATAAAAAGACAGAGAGACCGAGCTACACACTGCAGCCAATTAAAACACTCTTCCCTGCTCGATCCCTCCACATCTGCCTCCCTTTCTCCAGCAGCAGAAAAGAAGGAAGCGGATGAATAGGCGCTCATTGAGATCACAGATGGAGTATGGCTTTCTTTTTGCTCGAAATTTGAGAAACACCATTGTCCCCAATCAAAACTCAATGTGTTCGCCTACAATGGTGCCGGCTTTGAGCTCCGCCGCTTCAATTGGCCTTGTTTTTGAAACTTGAAGTGTTCCGCACAAAGACTTGGCCCTCCTAGATGTCACCACCGCTCATAGGCTCAGTATGTGTGTGCGAGTGTGTGTGCAGGGAGAGAGAGAGAGAGAGAAAAACACAATTAATATGAAGCTGTAATTACTCCCCTCCACGCCACTGCACCCATTCAGGACCCCACTGGCCCATTTATTGCTTTATCCCATGCGGCTGATAATCCGAATACCACAGGTTTTTATAAAGCCACATGTGAGGTGTGACTGCAGAGGAACTTTTCTCAGAATGAGCTGAGCAGCGAGCCGACGGAGGCCGAGAGTGATCACGAGTTTAGAGAAATTCATATTTGATAACAAATAATGAACCATTCATTTACTCATAGTTTTAATAAAGAAGCCATTGACTTAATTTGCGCATGCGTATCAAGAAGATTGCTAAGTATTTTTTTTTTCAACTGATCTGCCACTGTATCAGGTCACAGCATTTCTCCTCAACACTCTGCTTATTTTCTGCTACGATTCAGAACTGTAAGCACTGAAATATTCAATAATCGTGTAATCTTAATCCAAAACTATCTTGATAGCTTTTTACATTATTATTATGATTATTACCATTATTATTAGAAAAACCTTTCTCCTGGTCAGGATGGCACATGACCTTAAATCCAACTTTCTCTTTGCATCTGTCAAGAGGTTGTGATTTAATTCCCTGATATTACCTTAATGATTTTAATTTTCAGACGTGAAAAACAAAATAAAAGTTTTGAGATTATTTTGCTGCATAAAAACATTAACATTTGATTTGTAAAGTATGTTACATGTTTACATTGCTTTTCTGAAGCAATTTGTGTTTTTTATACTAGACTAGTTGTAACAGCAGAGAGAGAAGAGGTTCTTCCCCATTAGCGCCCCCTGCTACCGTCAGCAGAAGTGCAGCCAGCAGCACAGAGCACACTCAACGAATAAAGGTTGTCATTTTGGACTAACTTTAGGTTAAACTTGAAGACAGCATTCATCAACATAATCAATACATCTTATTTCAATATCAGTTTGACTCTATAGCATGACACATAATATATATATTTTTTTTAATTTGCCATATGGGTAAAATCTACCACTTACTGTAATGACACTATTGTATTTCTAAGTCTGGGATTTCTTCACTTATGACAGCTTATGAAGACTATTTTTGTACAAATAAAAGAAAATAAAAGGTGATATTGTTTGGTTTGGCATTTTAAGAAGGAGCCTACTTTCTCAGATTCAACCTGCGTTGCCACTGTGGTCAGACTTCACATATACCGGACAGAAAACACCAACAACCCATAATAAATTAAAAGTTTTGAATGAAAGAGTTTTCTTTATTAACTAAATTGAACGTCATCTTTGCATTTCATACGAATGCTAAATAAAGCAAATTATCAAAAAGAAAAGAGATGAGTAGTTTCACATGGTCACTGTCAGTGTGCAAATAAATCCCGACTTTGTAGTCTGCTGTTGTGAATGAGCTGACAGCAGACCGCATGAGGAAGAACACAGCAGGTCTGCTGCTTGGTTTATAAAAAGCTTTAGCTCTTCAGGTAGCTGCGTGTCTCTGATCACACGATATTAACCAAATAAAAGTGTACACCCAGCACAAACAGAGACAGGTGATATCTGACTGCTATTGTTTGCTCATTTTATTTAAAATGCGTTTTGCTGTCACCGTTTTTTTTTCTTGTTAGATATTCATTGATTACATTAGGCCTGTCTTGTTTTAACCTTTTTTTTATTATAATTTTTTTTTTTACCAAAAAGGCCCACTGGCACATTGAATGTGCCATGGCGCTTATAAGGAAAAAAACACGTTCTTAAATGTAAAAGTACACTTAAACGTCTGAAAGAGAAGCCAGACATAGACGTGTCAGCCTCTCTGAATTTAAAATCCATTTAAAGCCATTTTTTCTCAAATTAAATTAGTTACATGGCTGCAGAGAAAATGTGTTTTGTTTTTGTGGAGATAAAGACCAAAGTGTCCCCATGTCTATTGTGTCATTAACAAATAGTACTGTGAACAGAGACAGCCAGAGAGGGAGAGATGACCCTCCTTTTGTGCCCACCCAACAGTTTAAGCTGCATAGATTCTGTTTCTTTGGGCAGGCCCGGCGACTCTGAGAAAGTAAACTCGGGGTGACCCTCCAGGTTAGGCCAGTCTGGGATACGAGTGGAGCGGGGATCCTGTGATTCAGGGAGCCGCCGTGCTCGCAGATCTCAGCGGGTCCCACTTCAAAAGGAAGGAGGAGAGATCACTTGTGTCAGGAATTTTGTTCCCTCGCCAGTGGGCTGCATTCTTGACCCCGGCGGAGCTGGTTAAACATCACGGACGCTTTCCTCTTTTGTTGTCGGAGAATCAAGACAGCAACCTGATGTTGCCACCACTGAATCTGTGGCAGGGAGGCAGGCAGAGTAAGCCCATTAGCACACAGACACTTTCTCATCCTCCGCTGTCACATTAAAGGGCTGCTGATTAAGACATCCAGCCATAGTCTGACTTATGGACCAAGAACACACAGGACAAATGTTTAGACATTTTACTTAATACAAAAAAAAAAACTATTTCAAACAATCAAATAAAGAAATGGGACAAATTTAAGGCTATGATGTTTTTAATTTTGAAATAATCTTTAACAATGTTGATAGATTTTAGATTTCTCTATAGTTTTACTCCCACAAATATGTGAATATAATGTCATAAAGTATTGTTTATAAAGCTACTCCATCTCTTTTGTTTAATATGTTTCACATCAAAAAGCTATCAACTTTATTTTAAACCTTGTAACACAATTCATTCTTCTTGCGCTCACACAGTTAAAAACCTGATGACTTTCCCCTTGGTGAAAAAAACAAAAAACAAAAAAAAAAACTGATGACAAGTCTGGTCAGGTATAATAGAGGAATATCATTAAGTCTCATTGGCATTTCCGAGTCCATCAGCATCACCAGCCGCAGAGCTACAGAGGAACATGCCTGCGCACATTAAATTCATAGATCTGCGTGATAGAAACAGTAATCTCACAGCTGAGAGGAGCTGCACTATGTTCACTGTTCCCCTGAGGACGAGCGCACTTGATGCACCTGTCCTGTCTGTTGCACAAACGCACCTCCGGCTTCACGCTCAACGAGCAGCTCTGCCCCGCTCTCACCTCGCCCTCGCCCCGGGCTGCACCTAAAATAATCACAACTTCATGTTCTACCTGTACACACAAAGTGCCTTCACAAGGGGTTATCATACTTCCTTGAACAATGACGTGAAGTGTTTTAGCATAAAGTAAGGACAAAAGGTTAGTGTTACTTTATAATAAACCAGGAACGATTTTGCTGGGTTATTGCGGAATCGACTTTTAAACTATTGACATCTTAAAGAGTCATCTCAAAACATAGGCTACTTCTACTCCTTAGCTTTGAACGGTCCATAACTAAACCAGTACAGGTTTCTCTCCTAAAGCCTTTATTAACTATATTTATTATTTATTATTATTTATTTATTATTGACATGATTCATATTGTATATCCCTCATCACTCCTGATTTTCTCTTCTCTTCCATTTCTGTTTGTTTCCTCCTTTTATTCTGTGTGTGTATGTTGGATCAACTGTGCTGTGTGTAAAGTGCTTTATATATAAAGTTGATTTGATTCCAGGATTTTTCTGTCATCATAAGTACTTTGCAGTAGAGAGATCACGTAATGATATCTGAACTGTTACCTGTTGTGTCCTCTTGCTTGTAGTGAAGCTGTTTCATTGTCTAAAATTTCCACAGGTCACATCTTTGGTTGCCCTTTGGATCACCACAAAGTCTGCAAATGTGTCTTGAAAATGGATTTCATTGCTAAATACCTTACAACAAAAAATAACATTGTGCTTCATTGTGGCTTGACCCTTATAGTTCAAGTATTTTCATTCAACATGCAATGCCTTGTTGTCAAGTTTTAAGGTCTTACAAGGCTCAAACTGACATTTAATGAATGGATGAATTTTTAGGGTTTTAATAATGATTTTCTTTTCTTCATCTTCCCTGAAAATCTTTTTCTTTGGTGACATATATTGTTGAGGAAAATGCTACTTTTTGACAAAGGAACTGCATGGTTTACAGGAATTATTAAACATTAGATGTCAAATATTTTCAAAAGTCAAAGAAAGAGTGACAGAAAGTCAAGAGAATACACCCTGAAGTGTTCCCCCTTCCCTCACTCCTCAGTGCCTTCAGCAACATCTCCTGTCTGGTCAGACGTGGTGAAGCTCGGCTGGCTGAGCACGTTAGCTTGACTCATTCCTCGCGTGAGAAACAAGACAGCCACAGAAAAACTGACAAACACTCACGCTCCTGGATGCTTGTGTCATATATCTACTCACTGTGTGCAAAGCAAGAGCAATCAAAAGTCTTTAAAAAAAAAAAAAAAAAAGTATAACTTCACTTTAAAAAAAGAACACCATAACTTCACTTTAAAAAAAGAACACCATACATGTGAGCTGAGAAAACATTTTGAAACTTCTCTTTTCCAAAAAATAAACACAGCTCTTCTTGATGGCAGCACTCACAAAGATTCACAAGATAATTGTTTATTTCACCCACAAGGATTAGCTTGAAGCTCACAGAACTCCCATTTGAAACTATACTAACTCAAAACAGCTTAAACAGCTCCATCTAATCTAGATTAATCCAAACGGGTTCATAAAGAAGACTTCCCTGGGACTTAATTTGGTTTTACATTTCTGCCCTTAATGAGATAAAGAATTCAGAGCTGTAATGTAAAGTGTTTCTGCAGCAAAGAAGTCAGAGTGTGTTACCACTGAAGTCTGACTTTGACCTGTGAAACACGTAATAGTTGTGTAATTATTTATAAAATGCACATCACTGATTTCCCTGTTTACATCCGGTGCATTTAGAAGTTTTCAATATCAAGATAAAAATTAGGTTTTTTGATTGGTCACTTTAGTATCAGAGCACCGAAAAAGAAAAATCCATCTCCAGAGCGGTTCATATCCTCAGCTCTTGATAATCTTTTCCCCCCAATTAAGATGCATTTATCATAAATCCATATAGAATCGCAATATTATCACAGCTGGCTACATAACTGTACTTAAAATGAAGTATCTAGCATTTAGTCATCCGCGGGAAGATGTTTCTTTCTTCACAAATCTATGGTTGGAATTTTAAACTTGAATATTTTCATCATTCCAACACCACAGGAAAAGGAGCTACAGCCCTGAATTAAGAACCATCTGAACAAACAGTTGTTCAAATTAGCACCTATAAAAGCACATTATTTTATTTATTATTTTATCCACTCTAAACACAGTCAAAATGTTAGGATCCTGTCTAAAATGGGAATTCACTTATCTGCTATATTCACATAATGTCACCACATCCCCAATAACTGTGTGGAGAGAACACAAAGTATTGCATGCGATCCCTCTCTGTCTGCCGTGCTCCTGATTTCTTTTGGTGTGCACAACAAATACAATCTATGAAATGGCAATTTGATGCATCCCTCTGAACCCCTGTCTAAGTCTATTGCTGTCCTTCCTCAGTGTGATTTTCCCTCCTGCAGCAGTATATTTGTGACGCAGGGTCTGCTGGGGTTCTCAAACTTTGCCTCGAGCTGACAGAGGAGCCCTGCTACAGATGGAGGGCTAAGCCTGAGTGATCTCTCCTCACTGAAGGCAGGAAATTAGCTGCGGTGTGGCTGATATTACCAGGTGGTGTGTGATTGAGAATATTAAAACTACTGTTAGGAGACACACACAAAAGGTCTGCATGTGGTGACAGAGCCACGAGGATGAAAAACTAAACTTTGGGTGTCAGTATAAACTGGGACAAACTTGGCAGGATTGGTATTGAATTCAGTTTATCTTGACTGTGATCGAGCTGTGAGTTCTGCCAGGTGTGACTCTCGTTCTATCAGATCCAGGTCGCTCAGACATTAAAATAGAAGACATCACAAACTCTTACAGCGAAGTTGACAACTACATTGGTGATTTATTTCTTTTAACTCAGACTTACTGGTGTCTCACCCGTTTGGACTCTCATAAGTTGTGTTTTTCAAAGCTCAGATGTTAAAAAAAAATCTATTTTTCTTCTTCTTAATACTGATTCCGTTAACTAGACCTGAGTATTAGCCGACATGATTTACCCCTTTATACTACTGCTATTAAAAAATAACACCGGTGGAAGAAGCTGATCGTTGACACTTTGAATGATTTACTAACATTTACTAACACCTTTCAGCTAGGACCACTCTGTTCTCCTTTGTTACCTGAAAGCAGCTCATTTGTTTTAAAACCAGAAACAGTAAATATTTAATCTGAAGTTGACTTTTTGGGGCTAAATTGTTTTGGAATTTTAGGCCGAATAGAGGCAGATACCAACACTAGCATCAGTATCTGAACAACTTTCATAGCTAATCCATCAAAGGCAGATTGGGTTATACTAAAACTTCTGATTCACATGGTTAATGTCAAGATTTCAAAACAAAACAAACTTGTAGTTTTGTTAAACTTTCAATGAATCTAGGAATCTGAATTTATCCCCTAATTCTCCCCAGGGCAATGTCATGATGTGGACTTTTTTTGTGAGTGTAGAAACAGGTGATCTATCTAATTTAGACACCCTACATTAAAGAATTACACAGAACTTAATATAAAAAATGGTTTGTGTGTGTTGTGACTTTGAACAGACTTGCAGGCGAGACAAACTGATGTTCATATTCATATATTTTATATAATGTATATCAAACTAAAACTAATACAGCATCAAACTTAAAAAGGATCAAGAGGGGGAAAATAAAGAAAAAAATAAGGACCGAAAACTGAGCAATCCGTTGGTGTGTGGAGATGTGGGTGTTAAAACCAGGGGGGAGCGGAGGCTGAGGGGGCACTTCAGACGCCGCAGGTGTCCCGTCACATCTTGTCCTTGCAGCAGACAGCGGACGGATGGGAGCAGAGATGGGAGAAGGGGGGGGGGGGGGGGGGGGGTTAAGGGCAGGGAGGGGTTAAAAGTGGAGGTTGGAAAGGGTAAGTGGGTAAATACAGGTGGGATGAGACAGCCCAGACCTCTGCTGGGCAACTTTTCCTCCTGCTCTTTTATTTTACTTTTAACTTTTTTTTTTTTTTTTTTTTGGATTTCAAACACAAAAACCATGTTCTAAAAAAAGCAGCCTGGTGTTTTGAATGTGGAAACAAGAGGAACAAGTCCTTTTTTTCTTTTCTTCCGGTGACAAAGATGTCGACTCAGTCTCTCAATGCTCTCATCGTTCTGTGTAGTGTTTGTGAGAGAAAACCATGACACAGCAGTTGTGTATGAGAAGTTGTGAGTTGTGTTAGAGGAGAAAGAGAGAGACAGGTGTTTTTTTTAGGGGAGGTGTTTGGCTGTGTGCTTGTGTGATACTGTCTTTGCTCCTCTGTGCACCGAGTGCACGCAGGGGCATTTGAGTGCCACCACCTGGCCGAGGGCAGAGAAGCTTACTTGCAATGTGTGTCACTGGATGTGCATGCCAGTGTGTTTGTGTATGTCTGAGAGGATGATCTGGTGCGTGGGTGTATTTTTGTGCGTGTGTGTGTGTACTGTAGGCCCAGACTGGTGAGGCCCATGCTCCGTGACTAGTGTGTGTCCAGCCAGTTCATCAGTCAGTCAGTCAGTCCTCCTCGGCTATCAGAGGGCCACTTCCTACTCTTTAGCCTCCAGGAAGAGCGTCTCCTGAGGGAACAACTTGGCCTCCAGCAGAGTCGACCCCGGATCCAACTGGGTGATCTGAGAAGAGACAAGGTGGGACAAATGAACATATTGATAAGTAAAACCAAAAGCACATAGCCCCAAGACATGAAATGTACAATAATATAAAACAGAAGATGGAAGCAGCAAACGTTAAATACCTTATATATACTTTTCCGGAACTTACAGCTAAACATTACTGCCTTGTTCCGGACTATCATGCAAACTGGGCGGCTATTTTCCTCAAACTGTAAGAGATTTGAACCAAAGTGCTCACTAGAGTTGATTTTAACACTCGACTCGGCTAATCAATAATTCTGTGACACAGTATTTTTGACAAGCGAGAAGAGCCACTGCCACACAAGCAAAACCTAACTGAAATCCCTTCAATGGATATGTCCATATAAGTGTGATTCTCCTTGTGACCACGTATGCCCTGTGATCCAGACTGGGAAACAGTTAAGCTTTACTGCTGACTTCATTGAATAGAGGTGTGTGTGTGTGTGTGTGTGTTATTCTAACATTGTGTTTACAAAAAGTTCAAGCAGAAATCTGAGAAGTGAGAGTGTAGTTTCCCTGAGAGGACCATCTAGCTTGTTTTATTAAAAAGGCTCCAGGCCAGGCCAATGTGATGAAGGTTACAGGACAGCAAAGAGAAAAGAGAGAGAGGGGAATAAGGAACTCAGGCTTATAATGACTAAATTCAGCTGGAAACAAGAACATAGTTAATGCTGAAAGGAGAGAAACATTGATCTGTGTTCAAAACTCTGCACAGCATCTATTGTCTGAAATGAGAGGAATGAAAGCTGTACCACCCACAACGGAGCAGATCGAGTTAGTTTACATGACCTGTGTGTTTTTTTTTTTCTTTAACAGAACAATCTGACTCTCTCTCTCTGACACCCACCAGCACTGTGAGCCTCTTAGCTTATATGAGCTAATCACTGGAGGGGTTGTGTTACATCGGGCCAATCTAACACCTGGGCTGAATGGGCGAGCTGGTGTGACACTGAGATGTGTCCTGGGCTTATCTGATGACTGCGGCGTCAGCCCCTCTGATTAAGGCTCCTATTCTAACCTCACAGCAGGATAATTAACCTCCTCCCTGTACCTGCTGTAGAAGGTCAGAGGTCAGCCCAGCATGGTAAAGGTCGACCTCACAACAAGCAGAGTGATTGGGCTGAGACAGACGCTTGTCGGTTATTAAATAAGTACTCTGACCATGAACTGAACCAAAACTTCACCCACATTCGGCCCATGTAGAACAAACAAGAGTTCTTAAATTCTTTGTGGTTTCACAATGATCAAGTATTATTAAAGTGCTAATTCAAATCACTCATTCACTCACTCAGAATTTTTTGAATCTTGAGGAATCAGTGAGGACAATCCCTTATTATCAATAATGCAGACAGAATATTAAATACTGATAACATTCATAGACAGACAAAGGTAAATTAAATAAAAGCAGAAAACAAGCAGAATGAAGAAGAGCAGTAAAGAACAATTCTGTTCATTAGAGGAGTATCAATCAATGGACATACCAGCTTCAATCAAAAGAGGTAGTTGTGTTATTTAACATCTAAATCAAATTTAGATGAAAGAAATCCAACATGCCGGTGCTGTGAACAATCTCACAGCTGCATGGTAATAAAGCGCGAGTCCTTGTTAGCGCCTGAAAAACTGTTATTGGAGACTTAACGCATGATATGAGTAAACACTCAAAATAATTAAAACAATCTACACATTTAATCTGGTGATAACTATACAATCTGCAAAACTGGAGGCTGTTCAAGGAGTCTATGAGAAGGGTGAGAGAGAGGAAAAAAAAGGAGAAAAAATTAGGATAAGGTGAGGAGGACATATGAGCATCAGACAACCTATCCATCTCCCATGGGTGTTAGGAAATGTCACACCCTGCACACGTTGGCGCTCTTTGGCTCCGTGTCTTTCATCTCCTTGTCCTCATTTCAACGTGTCATTTAGACTCTTGACTTCTCAGCAGGGTCCTGGGGAACCCCGTTGCGGGCAGGGTGGGGCTGCTGCACCAACCCTGTGCCCCTCACCTTGTCAGCTGCTCATTGCACAGCAGGCAGCGAGACGCCACGAAGCGAGCTAAAATGGTGTGTGTGGGTGTTTGTGTGAGTGTGTGCGTCTTAGTGGCAAACATATTCCATCCCAACGATGGCAAAACGACCAACAGGGCTGCTGCGCTCCTTTTCCCACCTCAGGAGCAGCGCGTTGCAAATGTCTGCCATGCTAATGAACCCGACAGGCTGTTATGACACCACAGCATCAGGTAGGAGTAAATGAGGCTTTGGGGTGGAGCAGGTGTGTGTGTGTGTGTGTGTGTGTGTGTGTGTGTGTGTGTGTGTGTGTGTGTGTGTGTGTGTGTGTGTGCATAGACTCCAGATACGCATGTGAGTGTGCTCTCAGAGAATTTGGGATGAGAGTTTGTGCTCGCAGTGCACCAGGGAGAGACGGCGGGGAGAGCAGCATCTGACTCTGAAAAAGAAAGTAGGGAAACAAGATGCCACACTGACACAGGAGACGGGCGCCATCGGTGATTGTTTACATTGTTATCCAATTAACAGACCATAAGCATGGAGGCATCTGTCAACAAACAAAGCTGTTGTTTTTCCTCTGCTCTGCCTAAGCCATATTCTTTCCTCCTGTGCCTACACAGCCATGCATACATACATACATACATACATAAGACAGACAAAATCTAGCTCTCTGCTTTGCAGTTTGTTTTTAACCTTGAGTCAATATAATTTTCATCAGCCAATTTAAATCAAATCAATCAGCTCAAGTAGGGAACTGTCTGACTGTTTTAAAAGATGAAATTAATTTTGAGGGGTTTTTATCTGACTAAATTGCATTAGTGGAGAAAAGGTGTTCCAGTTGCTAATTAAAAATAAAACAAATTAACAGAAAAAAAACTTAATTAAACTCAAAATCTGAAGAGATAATACAATATCTGGAAGCTCGGCATTAAAAAGCCAAATTTTAAAACTGGAAGCAAACAAAAAGACAGATGGTGCTTCTCAGCAATCTTTGATATTTTGTCTTTATTTCCCGCTGAAAGATTGTCTGACATACAGTGATCAGCTAATATCAACCCCATGTATCTGGCATTATCATACAGCAGATTTCATCAGTTAAAGCTCCACATAATTAGCTCTAAATGTGAAGTTTGAAATAAATACCACAATTGTCACTCGACTCAAATGAATAAAACACACTGATAAATGAGGCGGCCACACTCGGCAACGCTCAGTCATGAAAGAAGAGAAAGGAATAATAAACACAGGCCCTCAAGATGTCCGCTTCCAACATAATCAAACGTGCAGCTGAAATAACGCATTTTTAATGAAGCCATTACAGGGCCTACTATGTTAATTAAAACCAAATAACTTGTCTGTTTTAAACTAGTGTTGTCAAGTGTTTATTTGGCCAATTACAAAAGCAGTGGGAGATCATTATCTGCTGCCAGGAGCGTTGACAGCACGTAGCGCCGGGGTGTGAACATAAAAGAACAGACCAGAATACGGTACTTCAAAGGGAGAAATACATCGCAGGACAGGGGGTAGGACTGAGGGGGAAATAAGAAAAAAAAAACAGGGAATGGGAAAGGAGAGAAGCAGAAAGATAACGCACATTTTTTACTAGTTCTTAGCAAAAAAATTATATAATTTTAAAGAGTAAGAAGAAAGAAGATTGAGAAAGAAACGACCACAGAGCAAAAAAAGAGATGGGGACTCTTAGATGAGTGAGTGAGGTAGGGAGGAAAGAGGGAAAAGGGAGTAAAAGAGGAGGGAAAAGGGAGACAGAGAGGGAAATCTGTAAGGAAGAGAAGGAGCGGGCTGAAGGTAATGAGGGTGCTAAGACACCCTCGGGGTAAAAGTCAGCTGTTAGCATTCGGAATGAACAATCTGTTGACATAATCTGCTTTGAAAAATAATTAGTTTGAAGTGGTTTTAAAATCTACTTCTGTGTCTTCATTGATTAATTCAGAATCTATGAATACAAACATATAGTTCAAGGTCCTATGTAACAGAAAAATCAGCTTGTACTGTGACATGTTGAGCTCTGGTTTAAGGTTAGGACAGAGATCCACAAAAACAATCTTCTGGGGTTAAAATCTTCACATCCACGTGAAGAAACTATAAGAGATCATGAGGATAGCAGCCTCTGTACATGGCCTAAGATAGAGAGCCAGCAGAGTGGCATACAGCTCTGTGTTTGTGAGAAAGTTTAGATTTGAGGTATGGGAAGATTATTAGAGCAGTCCAGAGGAAGCTACATTTTGATTCTAACTTCATTTAAAATAAACCAACGCATTTCTTCCTGTGAATTCTTTCAGATAGCTGGACAAGAAAAAGAAAAAACACAGCAGTATAACAGATGTAAAATCTATTTCAGTGCAAGGCGCAGCTTCTTCTGTGCCATTGTTTGTTTTTTCTACATCTCAAGTTTTGTCTAAGAATTATTCAGAATTCACTGATGGGTCTGGGAGAAGGATTAGCAGAAGGTGAAGTAGAGTACAGTATCACAGTGGGAAAACACTGCTTTGACAGTGTTTGGGTGTCTTCTAGCAGCCAGGCAGGAAGAGCAGACTGACGATTATTAGACTGGCAGTCTAAACATGTTCACCGCGAGCTGAAGGAAGAAGACCTCAGGCCTTTCAACTGTGGTTTGTGTTCAACAAGTATCAAAGGAGAAGAAGGGAATTCTTGAATGAAAAGCTGAAAACTGAAACACTAAAAGTCCCCCCCTCCTCTTCCTCAAACTCGCTGACAGTCAGTGAAATGGAGAAAGGGTTAGTTCCCTGAGCACGGCTAAGCCTAGTACAAATGATGCCAGTGTAAGGCCTGCTGTAGTGCTGAAGAGATAAGCCACTGATAACAAATGTTGAGGAAGAGACTGGGTCCAAAAATTGGAGACTAATAGACACTTATCCGCAAAGCTTTGGGAACGTTGAAAACTGATGAATCAAAGGAATTTGATCAAGCTTGGATGTTTAATCTCAAACTGTCTAAAGCCAATTCCAAAAGTGAATAAAACTGTGTCCTCAAACTCACTCTTTCACAACAGTCTTTCTCCTGGTCAATAATGTTGTACTTTTACCCGAAGATGCTCAACACAACTTTTTCCCAGGTTGGATTGAGAAGATCCTCTTACTTGTGTTACAGCAGGAGTATAGGGATATGAAGTAAAGCAGGCTGACGAGGGACGGAGGGAAAAAGCAAAAGAAAGAGTGACACTGCACAAAGCTGCTGAAAACTAGAAAAAGGGAAAGAAGGTTTCAACAGTTGTGCAGTATTACAAATGCAATAGTGGTCTATCCTCTATCCTCTGATCCTGGCAGAGCAACAGTGAGAGCGTCTGGACGGGATGGAGGCTTTCTATGCTCCCTCTCATTTAATTACAACACAGAGCTGCAGGATTAGACAGGGGCCTGTGTTCACAGCCTCATACTGGCACTAACTGCGAGCTGCTTCCCTCTTCTCTTTCCCCAAATCTTCCGCCTTTCTGTTTTCTGGAATTATCTCCTCTCTTCTTCTTCTTTTTTAATATCTTCTCCACTTGTCTTCTCTATCCTTTTCTTTTTCAGACTGTTTCTCTGATTAAATCTTTTCTTTGTTTAAGCTTTTGTCTTCTCTGTTCTCTTTTCCACTCGTTCTGCAGTCACCATCCTTTTCCCGCTTCTCTCCCCCTCTAATCCTCCCATCCTGTTTTTGCCGGAATTTCATCTGCGATGCAGACACATCTTTATCTCTGTCTCAAACACATGTTTACTCTTGATTATAAAGAGACAACTGTGAATCCTTTAAGTGACAAAGTTGTGAGCGGGGCATGTGTTTGCTTGAAAATATTTGTGCATGTGTTGAAGTGTGTGATTGTGACGAAATGAAGAGTGTGAGCTACGCGTTAATGTGTGTGTTAGTTTGAGGTGTTTGTGCCCCGGCAGTCTCTACAGACTACCATGGCACACTGCCTGGGCAAGCCTGCACACATATACACACACACACACACACCTCTACACACCCACCACCACCCACCCCTCCACATGAACTCCTCTCTTGATTAATGGAAATCCCATTTTTGTTTCCAGCAGCATGGCTAATTAAACTGGTAGTTAAAATAGTGCTCATTAGCTTGCTGCCACGGAGCGCGGCAACTGAGCCCTCTAATGACTGATTGTAGCTGGCTGAGTGCTGCAGGGGCGTCAGCAGAAGAGCCATAGAGAATACTACTGTTAGTGCTGACAACTGTATCCTAACTCAGTCATAGTGTACTGTATTCACAATGCACTGATGCTAATTAATATTCACTGAATAAGGCGTGTGTGCAGGTGGGCGGATAAACAGTTTGCTCATCACTGGTACCAAATAAACAAAAGCAGTGCTGCTGTAGCACACTGACAATAAAAACAATCATGACAAATAGAAAGAAATACTTAATCAGCCATGACAGATTGTCTTTAACTCTGATCCCTGCTACTCTCTGCTCACAGCCATCGACAACATTTTAGTCCAGGCCTAAACAGAAAAGCCAATTACAGCTGTGGATCTCTCCAGCAAAGATGTGAGCTGTGGCCAATAACCCTTCATAACCCTGCTGCTTCTCCTCTGCAGGGAAGACACATTTAGCACTTATTTTTGTGGGCAGAGAACTGTTGAGAGAGACAGCACTCAATAAGAATGGATAATTCAACTCCATTCTTAGAGCAGAGTCTTTACTTTCCCCAGTTGTGAATTTAACTTCCTGGAACTGTTTGGTCTTTTAAAACCTTTTTACAGGACATACAGTATGTAAGCAAGAGGGGTTCATTATTTTATAAACATTAGCTTGATTTCTGTGTAAAAGAATATGAAAGTATAACACTCACATTTCTACGAGGGAAGGTGGTGAGGAGCTTGAACTCTTCAAAGGGGTATCCCTTAGAGGCCACAAAGTCAAAGAGGACCTGGAGCTTACAGCTGCCCAGGAAACGCCTTTCCAGAAACTCGCCGCTTGGTGTGCGGATACGCAATTTGCTGATTTGCTCGGCTGAATCCTCGCCGGGCTCTGTCGGTAGGGCCTGCTCCAATGACAAGCGGATTGCCTGGAAGAAGAAGGAGACAATCCAGTGTTATTGATCATTACAGCAAATTAACTAGAGCACAAAGGTAACATCAGAACTATGAATCCATTCATGATGTCAGTGAATAAGTGTAGTAGGAAAGTTGCACATAAAAGCTGAGGACTCCTCTGAGGAGAGAAATATGTCTGTTCTCTCCCTCTCTCTCCCTCTATTCTCTTCTTATAACACAAGAAAATGAATCAAGGAAGGTTGAAGATGTGGAGAAAGAAGATGCAGTAGTGACTCACAGGGTTGAGTGAAGGCAGACATGTTTACATACAGGTGCAGCTGGGATGCAGCTGTCTTTACTGATGATGCAAGTCTATTTTTTTTCCAGGTCCATTAGCATCACAAAGCCTGCTTTTTTTCATTTCATAGTTTGTTCATGTTACAGCAGCATCACAAGAAATATTGTGACAGGTGACTTAAATAAACAAGTTATTAATCAGATGAATCTAGTGATGATATATGAATAAAACATTGGCTGGAATCTGATTTTATTCCTTCCTGATTAAAAGCAGTGTAATTTAGCTTTCTATTTATATGCACAAACACAGTAAGGTACAGAAAAATTGGATTGGATAAAGTGTGTGTGTTTTTACTAACAGCATCAGGAACAGGTACAAAAAAGTGAACTTGTTGCAGCTTCCTTCTTCTAGAGACTGTTTACAGCATTGTGTGCTTCAGATGCATAAAGGAACATCTTGTCCTGAGAATGTTATTAAATTAGTCGCCCTGTGTCTCACCCTGTTCCCTAAAGCCTGGTGCAGCCTTAAAGGAAGTGAAGAAGTGTTTCAGTGAGTTAAAAGCTCTTTTGTACTGGTGTTTTATGCTTTCTTGTTGTTGCTCAGTCTGTTGAGAAACATCAGTGCGTACCTCAGACAAGTCTTTATTCATAAGAGAAAATACATTTTTTAACATCTTAAATCAGGGAATACTGTTGACACCTGAGTAAGAGTAGCTCATGTAGCACAAAGACAACTGCAGACTCTCATCTTCCACAGCAAAGCTAACCAGCTCTCCTGTGCTCTAAAACCCGCGCTTCAGCCGCTCCCTCGAGCCTCCCTTTTCTCCCTACTCCTGCCTCTCACCTCCTCCTCCCCCCAGCTTGTTGTTCCTGTTTGGCCAGCCGGGGAGCATATGCTGTGACAACACGCCCCGGCTTTATTTACACACCATAATGCAATTATATTTCATAAGAGTGTACAACAGTAGCTCATTAGCAGCTTCTGGTGTTGGGTGGGCAGGGTAGAGCGCGTGCCGCTCCGCTATCAGCTCCCTCAGGTATAAGAGCTGATGCTGACTGAGTTAAAGGGGCCCCCGGGGACACACACACACACACAGACACACAGACACACAGACACACACACACACACACACACACACACACACACACACACACACACACACACACACACACACACACACACACACACACACACACACACACACACACACACACACACACACACACACAACGGAGCGTGTGTATGATTGAGGCCATACAAATGCACACAGTCAACCACAGACACACGCATACAAACCCACAGAAGTGAGAGGAAGCGTCCCCAAAGAAACCACATGACATGCGTCTGGCCGAGGCTCAGACACAGGCCGCTCCGCTCAAATACGCAGAAGCATCTCTCCCACATTAATCTGCCTCTTCATCTCTGTTCAGCTAACCACAGAAAGCAAACAGGTGCACCTGACAGACAGACAACTGTATGCTAAGACCCCCTGAAGGAGGTATATAGAGCAAACAAACTGCAGGCACATGAAACACATTCGCAGTGCAGTCCCACTAGCATTGTCCTCTCTCTTGTGGCAACTGATGTTTTGCTTGTGTCTGTAGTTTCTGTCATTAACTATCAGAGATTCTAAAAACAGGTGTAAACAAAAAGCTATTATTTTGAGCTTTAGCTTGTTAGGCCCATAAAACAATTTCATGATATAAAATCATTTACATTAACATGCTAGTAAATACATTACATCAAGAGTAAAAACATTATGTAAGTTAATTTGAGGATGTCTCAAGAATGGAATCAGGAAGTCTAATCTACGATGAAACTTAAATTTTAGAAAATGCTTTCTTGTCAATTTCCAATTTATTTCAGTTTCACAGCAGATTAAGCTCAGCAGAACTACAAGTTGACACAATCAAATGCCTTATATTCTGATCAAAATGTCACCTTGGATCTTCTATAAGAGCTGCTAAACAGTTTAGCGACGTTTCTCTACATTGTCTTATTCCAGCAGCTGTTGTTGGCTTTTATACTTAGGAAGATCTTGACTGTACATATGGAAACCAATGTGCGCGGGCAGAGAAAACTGATAAAAGTAGGACAAACAGTATATAATAGCCATAGTGGCTATTGTTGTTCAAAACACACAACCGTGCATACTGCGCGTGGTTATTGGACTACAGAGATATAATTAAGAAGGCCCGTCCCAGGCCTCTTTTGTTGTTTTCTGTTTAACTTTAGTGACAAATCACTGGGTCACCCAATACCTCTCTCTGCCTCAGGCTCTCTGCTGTTAAGTAAACAACACTCAGCAGGACTACACTGTGTTACTATAGACTGTATAACAACATTGGTGCCATTCTCGTAGACAAGCATTGTTTTTCCTGCATGCACGACAGTGTCTGCCTGTGTGTGTGTGTGTGTGTGTGTGTGTGTGTGTGTGTGTGTGTTTGTGTGTTTGTTTTCACCCCCTTCACATTCAGTAATTGATTTCAAGTGAACATTTGTGTGTTTGTCCAGGTTGTGTGTGTATTGCCTCAGTCTATTGTTCAGTTGGGTTCATTATGGGCTGCATGCTATACCAGTGTAAAGCTGTAAAAACAGAACAATAACTGTGTGTAAGGTGACGTTGGCAGGGATGGCTCTCACTGTAATTAGGATATTTCATTTGTTCTGAAATGGCTGTATGTCTGTTCTTCACACTCCCTGCGCCCCACTGACTGGCAGGCTTTACCAAAACCACAATCTAATTGACTCATTATTGTGAAGTGAGAGCAAGAAGGACGAAAAAGAAAAAGAAACACAACAAAAACAGCACGATTGCAAAGTCATTGTGTGTTGGCAAAACACATCACTGTTCAGCTTCGTACTGATTAACCTGGTATATTAATTTAAGATCATTTGCATAATGTGTATATGATGTGTGTGGGCTGCTCGTCTCACCTCCTTTTCATCCTCCTGCTCCTTTCTCATCTGTTCCAGGCGAACCTGCTCGGCCTCTTCCCTCTCCTGGGCTTCTCGCTGAAAAAGAAAAGGTAGCAATTTAATCAAATGTGATGTAACCTTAGAATCAAAGTGAAAATATCAAATGATGTGTAACACTGAGGACTGGAACGATTGTTTCTAGAAGCTGCCAAATGTCTTAGAACAAAAGTGTGAATCTTTCATCTAATAAAGAACTTAGTTATCAAGTATCCTGATAGTCACCAAAAAGTGTGATGTCATTTGACAATTAAGTAATTATAACAGCCTTAGGGCCATTTTATTTATTATTAGTTCTTTGTATTATGAACACACTTTCTGTGCCCAACAGAAATAAATCCAAAAAGCAAAAATTGTTTTAAAAGTAGCGCAAATAATTTTATATTGTTCAAAAAGAAATGTGCTGCTAAAAAAATCATATTAGAGGTGGTGATTTAACCTGAAAATGAAATAATCTGTGTTCAATTAAAACCACAAGCTACTGCACACTCATGCAGTTAGACTATTTGTTTTATTTTGAAATTACCTTTTTACGGTCAGCCTCTAAAGACAGACGGTAGGCCTCGTCCTGTTCTCTTTTCACTGTCTCTCTTGCCTCCCGCTCGTCCTGGGGAGAGAGGGAGAAAGAAAGTGGCGCTGACTAATGAACAACACAATAATAGACGCACAAGCACAAAAGATTGAAGACGAGATGCCGGGTGTGTGGGAAAGAAAGAATCATGCAAGAAGGAAAAAAATGCAGTATATCAAATGCTTTTAGTTACAAACATCAGGTATGAAAGAGTGGCAACAGAGGGGAAATCATTGTGAGCTGGCTGTCATTTAGCAGACCCTGAGCTTCTTTTATGTATCCTCATCTCAGTTTCAACGTGCCTTTCTCTTTCATTCACTCTGCCCTCTCTTCCTGTTTGTACAGAGGGACGGGACTGTCGGCCCGTCTCTTTCTACCTGCTGTGGCTACAAAGTGTTTTATAAAGACTGGGACTAAAGACCAGCGTCTATTGTGTTAACAGTGCACAGCCATTAGTTTTCTATTTTGTGAAGGCCCATGCTGTGTGCCAGCCCGGATATGGCAAAGTAAGCTTATTGTGACGATCAGAGGGCTACTGAGCAGCTAAGGAAAAGCACAGTGTGCATTGTTGTATTTGGTCGGAAAATGCAAAGGATACATTTGTGCTTTGGCCCGCATAATGGCTGAACATTGAAAGGAAACTGTAAAAGAATAGTAGAGAGGGACAAAAGCATCAAAAGTGGCTATCCTCAATAGACCGGGCCTTAAGTCACGCAAACAAGTGGCACAGTTGTTCATGTTTGAGACTCGTTTTTCACAGTTATAATATGTCCTGAATGCATCATTTACCTTGAATGACCTTGTGTGCATGAATTGAACAACATGGCATTAATCTACTCTGTATCTGCTCAAACATGCGAATTTAAAGACCTTATCTTTGGAGGACTAAAGAAACAGATTTTCAACATCCATATCTTTGCTTATCATCAAAGTAGCTTGACATGTGCTGATCTATAGGTCTGCTGTTAAACTTTTAAACTTTAAAGTCAGAAATGCAAGCTGACAAACATCTAAGGTTTACTCTAATATCTAAGCATTAACAAATCAAGTGGCTAAGAGCTGCTTGAATTGGGGTAGTATTTATGTTTATTTGGTTTTTGGAATAATAAAAAGGTGAGTTAAAGCTTGGCTCTCGTCCTTTCAGGATTCCTTAAAAAAAAAGAAAGGTGTAAGGTTTTGCTACCCCTAGGAGGTTCAGTTTTCTCCATTACTTAAATATATGTATGTTTAGAGCCCTTTCCCAAACTCAACATTTAAGCTGCTCTTCACAAGAAATCCATGAGAAATGACCTGGCCTGAAAATGTCCCGCATTGCTGACAGATGCGGAGCAGAAAACCTGCAGTGAGTCGTCAGTCGGTTACTAACTTTACAATGCTAAAACACAGACAAGGATAGAAATAACTGAAGAGTCAGTGAGGTTTGGTTGAAGGCACAATGTGGCTGTCCAGCTGTTCCATTTCCAGACAACTGAATAGTCAGTGTCAGAGAGGAATGTCTAGGTTGGGTGGATGTCTGCGTTCATGTCTGAGTTTGTCTAAGGAAAGGTGAGATAAAGGAGAAAAAAGAGGAAGAGGGAAGGGAGCAAGAAAAAAAAGCTACGGTCTACTCCAGTGAAGATGGAAATGGTCAAGTGAAGAGTCTGACTTCACTTTGGAGATGGGATAAGTCATTTCAGATACAAGGTCAATCATGTGGTTAGTTGTACCAATAATTAATAACCACATTTCATTTTCTCTTTTACGCTGTCTTTTTCTATCTTTTTCACAAGGTATCTGGCAGGAAGCAACAGGTTAAAGATCACACAGGAATACGGTTTAAAAACAGCTTCAATACACTCTAAATCTAATTTCTTTTTTTCTCAAACCAATTTATTGGTATATAATTTTAGGCTATAATTTCAATCATAAAATATATTTATTATAAGCAGAAGGCATACAAAGAAAAACAAAGAGACCACTGTCTGGTTTTTCCTTAACACAAAAAAAACCCCAACTAACCCTGTAAGAAATTAGGCCTCATGTCATGTTTGGGTAAACTGACAACATAATTAATGTTTTATCTAAACAAGATGAAAGAAGAAGAATGTATGCTACACTGATAAAGCTTTAAAAACATATCTTTCAGATGAAACAATAACAATAAAGTAATTGTACAAAGTAAGGGACCTGTTCAAAGCCTTTTAGCATGACTAGTCAGATAGTGTATGTTGTCTTTTTTGGTTCTAAGGAAAATGTGTCTACAGCACAATATCAGTATCAGAAACTGTCAAGTCCTGAAAGCTGGCATCCAAAGTCTGCTCGGTTATTTACTCATCCTGTGATCAGCCAGGTTCTGATTTAAATGTTAATTTTGCCAATCTTAGACTGTTATATCTCAGCAGTTCTTGTACAGCAGCTTGTGTTTAGACAACATTTAAGATTCAGAAAGAAACCCCGGGTTTGAAGAAATAAATACTTACATTTAACAATATAAGGTACTGTGCAGACTATCCTTGTGCTCTCGGTGCTTCAGTATTAAACTTCTAATAGTTAGAAAAAAATGGTAGAACTACCTCATCTTTAGTGTGAACCTAAAGGACACAGTCTCACCTGACACAGGTGACTTAAATGCTCTAAATACCTCTTGTCGCTTCTTGTCACTAATGATTATTTCCAATTTGACATGAAAGACACCCAGAGCATGAAGCCAGGGCATTGTAGCAATAATAACAACACAAAGATAATAGCTGTGACTAAATAGTCAAAACCTCAGGGTGTGTAAGATGACAATCATTCCTTCATCAGGGTTCCCATAGCTACAAATGCTATGACTAATATATAACAGCATAGTTAGAGAGGCTGTATGGTTGACTGATTATTTCACAGTTATTTAATATATTGTGACACCTGTCATCTATAGATACAGTAGTCAAAAACTGAGGCACAACAAGTAAGAGAGATTAGTGTGGGAAAAAGAGAGACCAAGACAAAGGCTTTCGCAGCTGGCAGAGACTCCAACATCTGTATTGGTGAAATGACGAAGAAGAATTTGTCCCAGAGTATATTGCTTCTAGATATAAACACAATCATTTTAAACGCACTTGATAGGCCACAAAGACTAACTCCTTAATCTCAGTTTCCATAACCTATTTAAATGACATGAAAAAGAAAGCTGATGAGGTTCCCTGCCATTCAACTGTTTGAAAACCCGTCTGGACCAAAACAAATGCTGTTGTTCATTCTCTTGTCAGAAGTCACTGAGTAAACATACAAGGAGGAGTTTCAGAGGGTCAGGTGAAAGTCTTTAACCGTCCTGCTGTCACAGATTTGTGTCCATGACATGAAAGACTGCTACCTCGCTCACTTTTTATGTGGCTTGTTTCCCTAAATGCTGTTTGTCCTTGTTCTATGGGAGTCAAAGAGCTAGCTGACAGACACAAAGCTGAATAATACAACCGACATTCTGAAGTGAATGAGAGTCGAGTCGGAGTCCTGTACCTATTCAAACGGCTGTAGCAGGCACATTGAACAAGCACCAAAGAGTCAGGTGAAATGGTTAAGCGTTGTCTGCTTGTCATTACGAGGCACTGTGTTACAATGCTGTTCAAACATTCCCAGCGTGAAGCTGTTTTTCTCTTTAGCAGGATATCATAGACATGCTCAGCTTTTTAATGTTACTATAGTCATAGAGGCTGCAGTTTGCACCTTGCATTAACATCCGCCCTTGGTGATCTGATAACAAGTCAATAGTCCCAATGCTAGGTGTGAACGCACCCAAATACATCCTGAGGAGGGATTGAGATCCGTCAAGATGGAACTGCAGGGAAGGCTGGTTTAGCATCCAGACTCTTAAACCAGGGAGCCATGCTGATGTAATACAGCATGGCTGTAATGTGGTTTGGCATTGTCTTGCTGAAATAAGCAAGGCACTCCTGGAAGAGGGCATTGTCTACTTAAGCTCACATGTCACCCTTAAACTTGTGTATAGTTTCAGTATTAATGGTTGCTTCACAAATGTGCAGGTTACTTATGCCATGTGCTAAAATGCCCCCACACACCATCATGGATGCTTGCTTTTGAGCTGAGGGCTGACAACAAGCCAGATGTACCCTCTTGTCTTAAACTCAGAGAATGGGTTGTCCGGGATGTCCTAACAGAATTTTAAAATTTTGACTTGTCAGACGACTGGACAGTTTTCAACTTTGCCTTAGTTGATCTTAAATGAGTTTGTACCCGAGAAGATAAAGATAAACTTTATTTACCCCCCATGGGGGAAATTGTTTTGTCACAACAGCTCAAGAAACAGGAATATAATTATCAAAACTAACAAGAAGTTAAAAATCAAACATATGTACAACAGTTAAATAAAGGGAGAAAAAATACAATAATAGAATAATACTAGGAAGGCAGCTGGATCTGGTTTATATAAAGTCACAAGGGACAAACTGTGATTCAGACAATGGTTTTAGGAAGCTTTCTTTAGCCCATGCACTTATGTCAACAACAGAATTATGTATTTTTTTAATGCAGTATTGTACGATGGCCCGAAGACTGCAACCATCTAGTGTTGTTTTTTTCACCCTTGACCCTGGCGTACATTCTCTGAACCTTTTAATGATATTATGCACAGTAGACAAACTTTTTTGGAAACAGGAATATGCCTTTGTTACCTCTATTGCCCTGGAAGTCAACAATGTGAAGATAGGTAGGTTAATTTAGTCAAAACAGAGTCCTTTATATGGGTAGTTACCGGTACTTTTCAGACTATCCAAAGTATTAACTAGATGTTGAAGAATCAGATAGAGTTGTTTGTAATCCACTGCAGTCACAGGCATCCTGAGTGTACAAAAACCTTACCTCATCTTTGATATCCTCTTGTTGTTGTGCTGTAAAGATCTCCATTGCACCCATTAACCTCATCATCAGCTCGTCCACTGTTGTATTGCCTGAAGACAAAAACAAAAAAAATCAGAAGCAAAATAATTACAGAATAATTTAAGATTTTTTGTTTTTTTAATTAAATCCTTTTTACCTTGAATAACATTTAGAACTTCATTGGATGTGCGTTTTCCCATGACTATAAGGAGAAGAGGGAACTGGTCTGTCTTGTATGTCCGTATAGTCTGTGTCACCACACTGCCAAAGTGCCTAGTACACATTGTGAGTAGTCTGCAAGACAAAGAAATAATGCAACAGATTACAATCAATTCACCTTTTTTGGAACCTGGAAATACACCACAAATCACACACATAAATACACATTATTGTACACACCACACAGAAGGAGACAAATACTCCAGTTTTCTAACTACGGTTGATAAGAGAAATACACCAAACTGGTGGCATTAAGGACTTTAAAACCAATTCTGCATTTTCTCATTCCATCAGAGTGACATGCTATCTCAATTGGACCTGCAGAAGAATTAGTATTCCTCACCAGATGCCCAGAATTGATAGGGCAGGAGAGGATTTCTTATTCCATTACAAAGACAGAACTTTTTAAATTAACATTTCAGAGAGGGAAAAGGGTAGCAGGCAGCGGGGGCCCCACCAAGCTCCCTGTAAATGTCATAATATTAATGAATTGCTATAGACTGAATGCAAATATAGATTAGCTTTTTCTCCTGCCTTTTAATAAGATCTACTTTAATAACTGGCTGGTAAAATAGAGGAGTAATGGAATGGATGGATGGACAGAGGGTCAGAGGAAGAAGATAGATGGGATGCAAGCTGTCGGCGAGGGGGTGTAACTCATTAAACATGAAGCCAAAGCTGAGCCAGCTATTTGCAGTCTCTCAAAAACTGAGTACTTGGGCTTTTTAAAAAAGACTTTGAAGTAATAATCGGAACCAGTATGCCAAAAATATGGAAAAGAGACTGAAAAGGAGTTCACATTTGGGAAGCTACAGCTGAACACAAAAAAATACATGAATTTAAGTTGTTTTGAAAGTAAGACTCTTTTTGAAATGTTGAACTTTGAGTGACCCATGTCTTGCAATGACAAAGTTGGGTACCCTAAATCCTAGTGATCATTTTGTCCTGACATTTGTCCCTGTTCAGACTTCAACCCAGACAGACCATAACAAAAGCCCACAGGGAAACTCTAACCTGTAATGAAAGCCCAGGGAACAATGGACATTAACTTGAAGGGTAACCCAATCTTTAAGCTCCCATCAAACACAAGACAACCTGCTTTAGTTTCTACATCAAAATTTAGGAAGTCAACAGGTCCACCACCAGAGTAAAAGTCATCATCCCGTTTAAAATGCAAACTAAACTTCTATATCCACTGCAACTAAGAATGACAGAAATACTGTAACCGGAATATGAAGGGCTTGAAACGACCTGTAGAATTAGTAGAAACACAACATTGGAGTCAGGAGGAAGTCAAGCCGCTGAACAGTTCAGCACGGTCTCATCCAGCCATAATATAACATGGTGAAGAATGTAGCCCAGACTGTACCAGACCTGTGGCCTTCAATTCCTTCAGGGGTAGCTACATGGAGAGGAAACACCTGCTAGAAAATGACAGCTGAGGTGGGTTTAAGGCTCTGTTCAGATGTGACTGACAGCTTCTAATTTGTCACCATTCCCATCTCCATCTCTCCACACATCCAGACAGCTAAAATAGTTAATGTTTCCCTGGGCTGTCACATCACATTTCTTCACATCAAAGTGGTGCGTGAAGATGCAAGTAGACTGGTTAGACCTGACATGTGCTTCACTGAGCACTTGATGAGTCAGGTTAGAACAGTAGCACTGCAGGGAATGTTTTTGCCAGCCACCTGTATTGGAGCATGTATGGGAACCGGATGCTCTGATAGCTCACTGTGTTATACACACTTTGTTTCAGAGCGAACTTGGACATGTTTTGATTTGAGAATGACATTTGTACTCCCTTGCAGCTACTCATGCTATCACAAAGGAGGATGTCAAGAAAAGAAGTCAAGTGCATGAATCAAGTTTGCACGTTGGTTTGTCCCCTGCTATTAGCTTACACATAAATGCAGAAAAAGATCATTAACAATAACACTAACACTAGTATTGCTGGGTCATTGTACTGGACATTGTGAGGATCTTTAGGGGCTTAAATGTTTGTGGCAGGCCATTTTATATGTTGACAACCCAAATGATGCAAAAAAAATTTGAAGAAAAAAGAGTTTACTTTGTAGTAGTATTTGAACGGGCATGTTAGCACTGAACGATTTGAAAAAGCATGGCACACACACAAACACAAAAACATCAAGTGTCAGTGTGTTTGTCTAATAATAGTTTCAATATTTGCCATGTGCAATGGAAGTACAGCGTCAGTATGATATATCAGATTCATTTCCCATGGGTGACAATTACACTGGCATCCAATCAGCGCAACTGCGTTTATGCATAATTAATCATTTAACTGGGAGGCCTGTGAGAATACAGAGCCAAGCAACAGGCACATTCCAATATCAGCAGGTTCATCACACACAAACACACAATCAGGATACTTTTCTAACAGCCTGTTTGATTGGTGCCAATCACCAGTCACTTTGGATCAGCCAGAGAGCGTGAGAATGTGGAGAAGCCGTATATATGTGTGAGTGAGCGAGTGTGCACATGTGCACGCATGCGTTGGCAGCAAAGCTGTGACTAGCTGTGTGCAATGAAAAGCTCCAGATGTTGCCTGCCTTTTTAATGTGCAATAAAAAGGCTCAGCTGGGGCAAAAAGCAAAGGAGGCCAATGGGAGAGAATGGAGAGTGGCATGAAGAAAGGAGGGTATTTCCTTAAAAGAAATAATGGAGAGCTGAGGTCAGGGTGTGAGACTTTCTTTAATGGCTGCTACTAGAGGGCAGGCTTAACTCTGGATGTTCTGGAGAGAGGGAGAGAGTAGATTTATTCGGATGAAAAGGAGGAAAATAAAGAAAGATTCCATGGCATCAGAAGGGAGAAGAGAGTAAAGGAAAAAAGTAGCAGAAAGATGCGGGGAAGCGAAAAGAATTATTAGGATTTCTCAGAGCTCAATGATAATGAGTAACCCAATTGAACCCTCAGCAGGAGCTTTTTCACCTCCACCTCTCCATTGCTAAATGCTGGAATCTACAAGGAACCTGATTGTCAATCACAAATTACACAACAGATTTGTTTTCATATAAATGTGTTATATTTGTCTACATCATTAACTTTAGATGACTTGTATAATAAACAGGTGCTTCACAGACCTGCCAGTAATCAACACACACTGCTGGAGCTGCGCAGGCTCAAAGCATAAACAGAGAGATAGAGATGTTTGGACTCCAAGGGAGCTCTCAGTCTCCCACTGACCCTCTTTTCAGACAGCTTAGTCAAGATTGCCCAATCAGGGGCCTCACCATGCAAACACAACGCCTTTTGTTAGCATGCAACCTCAGAAATTCAAATGAAGAAGAGAATGAAGTAGAAAAGAGAATGAGCAGACAGAGATACAGACTGTGAGTGAGAGTTGAATGCCAGCAATTAAGGACATGTGCACACTAATGCAAAAAAGATTTGGAAGCACTGTTTGTGTTTTAAAAAGAGGTTCTGTCCACACATTTTAGATCATTTTCTAAAAGCTAGCTGCCCATGCTTGAATGAAAAAACAGTCTTATCAACAGTCTTTTCAGTCTTAAATTTCAATAACCCAATATAACTGTAAGCAACAGTCCGAGGGTGAGGGAGAGAAAATGAATGAGAATGAGAAAGAGCCTCTATAACAGGATATACAGGCAGTTTGCAGAGGCCTATGCACACAATCAAGTGTTCTCCTACTGAAATATATTCAATATCCTCTTGAGAATGAGATACAACTCACTATGCAAACAGTCAACATCTCCAGACTGCAAGTCCCATATAAATAAAATAGAAGGATTAAGAATGCAGTCAGTAGAGGTTCAGTTATTGTTCTGCTTTACTTTATAATTGGCAAAATTCAATCCTAAACAGCGTGATTTAGAGCATGTATTTGGTGCTTAAAGGGCTATTCCGTTTCCTATAGTTGTGTCAATTTCTGCGATTAGAAAATCAGTTCAGTGGCTTTATTTTGAGGTTCTGGAGGCTCTTACCTAATACCACTGGACTGAGCATGAAATCAGAATCCATGTGCTTTTGCTATTTCAAATATTGATCATCATTTGGATTTTAACTCTTTTCTTTACATTTAAATATATCGGATTTGAGGGTGTGTTTAATCTAGACTTTTTAAACCTTTTCATGTCCATGCAAAAGTCCAAAAAAATTGAACCTTAGAATATTCATACAGGTCGTGGTATGAAAGTATTTCAGGGCAGAAACACAAACTATAACATTATAGTTGTGTCTACCCTAATTAGGGTGCAATATTGAACTGACTCTTTTCTCTTTGGACAGGATGTTTAGGCTTGTAAATGACTAATTGCTAAATTTAAAAAATACTTATGTCATTGAATACAATTATTTAAAAAGTGTGAAACTAAATTATGGCTTGATTTCTTCCACATCTGCAATAGTGTGTAAAGAATAATCAAACAGCTCCTTGACTAGAACATCCTGTGGAAACGTTAAAACAACCATCTGGCCTCCTCTGGTACCTGGCTTTGTTAGCTTCTTTAGTGACATCCCAGGCCCATGTAATGAAGTTCTGGCTCAGGTAGGAGACGATGGAGTCGGCACACATCATTTGGGAGCAGAAGACGTTGCCGAGGACACTGTCGTCATTGTGGAGGTAGATGGCTAGCAGCTTTCTCTGTTAAGATGAGCAGGAAGGACAAGAGAAAAGGAAAATTAGAGGCAAAGAAGGAAATGGAAATTGCTTAGATCTTTAGAGAAGTGGATTTAATGTTGAGAGAAACAGAACAAGAAATAATATAGTTGGAAGTCAGTGGGTCAATGCACAACGATTGTGAAGTTTGATGAAAAAAGACTTGAATATGAAAAAAAGTTTTTGCTGATGTATTGTGGGAAATATGGCAGCTGTGTGGGTGTCCCATCACTGGGGAGACATTTCCACATAACATGACAATAAAATGACATGAGGGACCACCGGGTGCAGATCCAGCATGACTTCCACAGCCCACCGCAAGGCCACAACTGGCAAAAAAGCAAATACCACGCAAAATCAAATGGGAAGCGGTGTAAATAAAACTTCTCATGGAGGCGACGGAGATATGGAGAAAACAAAACAGACAAATCACTCTATTTATTTTACACCAAATGCCAGCAGCCTGTTCAGGTTAGTAGCGGCAGGGCCAGACAATATTGACGAAGCTCCAAATCCAAGGATATTGACACCATCATATAAGCCCGGCAGATTCTCCCTACTGACAATCTAATTAAAAAACAAACACACCCACAAACATAAAAGGTTCCAGGGGACAATGTTGGAAATAATGCTCTCTAAATTACATGTCACTTCTCTTGATATAAAAGAACAACAAAAAAAAAACCAGTCTCTGCTTAGCGCATTTTTAACCATGGCTATGCAGTAGGAGTCAAGAGGTCTGTTTCTCAGGAGCAGTAATCTAGGCTACGTATGCCAAAAAGCAAAAGATCTACACTGGGCGTAAAACGTGAGGGGAAGTAAAAGAAGAAGTTGTGCTCTACTGTGGCCTGTGTAGAATGGGAATAGGAGAGCACTGCTGTGTTTGCTCAACGATTAGTGCTTTAGAATAATCTCCAGGGCTCCTAGAGAGAGGGAGCCGGGGACTCATTCATTGGGCCGATTCAACAGCCTGAAAAGATTAAACACTCATGCTGAGAAGACAAGCAAATTCAGTCTTGAGAGAGGAATGAGTGTGTGGAGGGGAGGGAGAGTTTTACAACATGAAAAAAACAACAACCTGATACACACTCAAACGCTGACGGCCCAACACACATGCGCAAACTGAACTGTCTGGTGGTACCCAAAAGTGAGGGACTCCCACACATGCATGCTCAATTAGAGCAAGTGTAAAGACTAATCAAAGTGGGTATTTTGGCCAACTGAACTCCTTCATCTCAGTTAAACTGTCTGTAGCCTTCTGTTCCCTCTCTGCTTTCAAGTCAGATCTTTTGTGTTGCCTGTCTTAGCAGGGAGGAGTAAATCCCTCAGTTCAGCTAAATTACTAGGTCCAACCTGAGCTAGATAGTGACCCTACGGCCCTTTTCACACCTGTTCACGTTATTCTGAGCGTGCTTTGTGTGCGACTATGTGAGAGAGAGACTACGCAGTAGAACAGTGGTTGCATTCACTCAGATCTGACCGTATAATCTATGTTCTACTCACTTACAGATTTTACGCAGTTTGAGTCAATGTCACGTCTAAAAAAAATTATAATTGTTCATCCAAATACAAAATCAACAGACCTGAACTATATCGTGATGTTTACCCCTAAAAGAGGCGGTCTGGTAAAATATTTAAAGCACATTGCTGCAGCGACCCCCCAAGGTTTAGCCTTATCTCCTTATTTACTGGTATTTAAAACCACAGGGAAAATGCTACATTTGACAGAGCCACAGGTTAGATATACAGTTTCTGTCAAAGCTTAAACAATTACTATTAATTCAGTTCTAAAAAAAACAAGGCCTGAAGTGATGACTCTCCCTGAAATTCAGATAGATCAACTGCTTGGATGAAAGAGACTAATGTGTCGACATCGCATTGACAAAATGCTGAAAAGGTATTCGAGTTCTCAGTATAGTTTACTCAGAGTGCGAAATAGATAGTATTTGAAAAAACATTAACAACATGGCTTTTTGACTTGGTGCACTTAATTAACTTCTGACATTTTTTTTAAAATAGTGCAGATTCTTCATATTCAAAAACTGAATGGGAAATACATTTACCAATGCATATGTTTTTAATATTTTAAATCTGATACAACCAGGTCCTAGTGTATCTTTTCCAAACTTTATCTTTCTATGGGCTTTCCCATCACTGTCCTCCAACAGAAAATCTAAGCATTGGTACACATGGTTAAAATGTGACACAAGATTTCACTCTTGTGCAGTCTCTATTTTTTTAGAGCTTCTTTGGAGGACTATTAAACATTACACTTACAAAGGCTTTTCTCTATCCTTTAAAAAAAAAACACAAAAAAAACCCATGTGCTTTATTTAAAGACCTGTTTTCTGTGGATGCTGTTTCTTTCAGGTGAAGAGCGTGCTTTTCATCACAGGTATAGTATGTTTTAAAAGAGCCAGTGAATGAGAATATACACTGACATGTATAGAGGGGAGGAAAGACGATGAAGTCCAGATAAGTGTGTTTTTACACAGATTTGCCACATTCTGATCCATGCCTAACCACATGGAAGTATCTACAAATTCAGGTCAAAAACACACTACCTAGTTAAAACAGAAGCATCATCAAATGTGAACTATCTTTCCAACAAGTAGTTTATAGCGCAAATGAATACCTATATCTATATTTTCTACAAACAAATTTTTTTCTTAAATCCATCTCCTTGTACAAGTGAGTAAAAACTTTAGCTGCTGTAAATAAAACCATGACTGAGTTTGTGCTTGTGATACACATCCTGAGATTTGATAAATATGTGTACACCTACATGCCACATGCCTGTCAGATTCCGTGCTCTTTCCTCTTGAATCTGTACGGCTATAGGGTTTTAATGGAGATACTTGGCAGTGATAAATCCCTGAACTCCCCTCTCCAGCGAGGCTATGAATTTTGATGTGTCTTTGTGTGTGGCAGACAGGAGAGAGGAGCGGAGAGCGAGGTTAGAGTGATTAACCACTGCGTTGATGGGGATTTAGTGAGGATCGTGGTTAGTGATGGGTGGCCTATCTCTCGGCTCTGACTAACCACTGATCCCCAAGAGGGTTCAGCTCAGCTCAGCACTGCAGCCCAAAGCATTTTCATTAAGGATGGATTGAGTCTATCTCAACAGTCCCTCAACACACACCTTCAGAAACACTTCATCAAATGTAGTGTTTTGCTTAGTGATTAGCCTCTGCAAGGCTTTCAGAGAGTGAGACTGATTTCTCTGTTTATAAATCCACTGAGTAGTCCCCCCAGTCGAATCAGACCTATTCCAATATCCCCTTAATGAAGGAGGCCTTTTCTAGGACAGGGGCTCAAAAACTAGATTCCTTTTCAAATAGTCACAAAGGGCAAAGCACTGGATGGCAGGAGGGATAGAAGAGGGGACAGAGTAACCAGGCCCATATGCTACTGTGTAATGAAACCGTCAAAAGCAGCATGTTTTGGCCTGTCATAGGACGCTTGTGACAAAACACAACAAACATAAAACAGACCAAAAAGCTTCTGTTTTCATGCAAAATTCTTTGCACATATATCATGCTTCCACAAAGCCATCCTAACCACGGAACAGTTGGCAGCCTAAATCAAGCTCACTCAGAATAAAACATAAAACTGTAAAAATGAATACTATTTCGCCCCTGCGCTGCGTAGAGTACAGTACAGAGTGTGTGAACACAAGGGAGACACTGGCCATATTGTGTTGGCTTAGGAGAGGAGATCAGCTGGGAAGCCGGCGAGATGCCAAGCTACTCTTTAGGTTTTTTTCTATCTCTGTTTATTTCACACTTTTCTCATCCCTCACCCGTATCCTGCAACCTCTCGTTCTTGTGTTCCTCTCTTTTTCTCACTCACTCTCTACAAATGACTTTCACTTTTTGCATCCTCCTTTCCTTTCACACCATGTTGTCTGATTTGGGTCCCTACCATCATGTCTACCACCCCCCTCTCTCCCTCCCTCCTTGTGTGCCTGGTGATCTGAACCCCCCTAACATCTTGCTGTGTCCTAACAGTCTAATAAGGCTGTAATCCACACAAGCTGTCAGTTGATACAAGCATCCTTAAAAGGACAAAAGCCAAAAAACATGGGGGGAAAGTGGACAGCTAAAAATAAAGCCTCAGCTGTCGGGATGAAAATTTGTTGTAGGTTTTGATGATATTTTATCAATGTCGCTATAAAGCCTTGTCCATACTGCATCACACACACACACACACACACACACACACACACACACACACACACACACACACACACACACACACACACACACACACACACACACACACACACACACACACACACACACACACACACACACACACACACACACACACACACACACACACACACACACACACACACACACACACACACACACACACACACACACACACACACACACACACACACACACACACACACACACACACACACACACACACACACACACACACACACACACACGTAAACCTATTGAAAACAAGGAGTTCAACTTAAATTAAGCTTTCATAATAAATATAAGCCTGTTTGGACCATACAGAAATGGCAGAAGAAGCGGTTATGATTACTGAATGCAATTCCTCTTCTAGTTTCAAGGTAATCATTTTTTTATTTTTAGGTAAAGCTAATATGTCTGTGTTCAGTATATGGGTCCGTGCTTTAAGACTGATTCTGAATCATGATGCAATCAAGTAACTCGTAGTTGGGATTAAACCACATATGATCAGCACAGAAGGCTCTGTTAGAAATGATTATGGGGAACTTAAAAGGTAACGAGGCAGCAATAGCTCAGTCTGTAGGGACCTGGGTTGGAAATCGGAGGGTTACAAGTTCAAATCCCGGTGTGGACCAAATCTGGAAATTGGTCTGGTAGCTGGAGAGGTGCTACTTTATTTCCTTAGCACTACTGACATGCCCCCCACTGGCTCAGGAGTGATCGCTGTGGGCAGCCCCTTCACTCTGACATCTCTCCATTAATGCATGTCTGTAGATCCTGTTTGTGCATGTGTGCCTGTGTGTGTTGCATGTTCAACAACAGAGTGTAAATATTTACTAATAAAGTATATAAAATAAAACTTCTTTCACTCTTGTTTTTATTTTGTTTGACTTTTCCCTATTCATGTTAAAGGCCCCCTGCATCTCTGTCTGAGCCAAATGTGGCTGCAGTCAGACTAACAAAAGCTCTGTGATTAGAAAACTCTTCTGTCGCATGATGAGTTCAGCAACATGCCAACTCAATGATTGAAAAAGTCTCAATGATTGTTCAGAGTTAAGTTTGGGATATGATGAACTTTCAGATTCATGTTTTTAAAGCTCGACTTCTTGAAGCATAAACCGATTCTCATCTGTACTTTAGGCAACAACTAACACCAATGCAGAACCAATTCCTTTTTTAATACAGTTATTTTCAGTCAGCTGCTGCTACACTACCTCAGTTGAATCCCTTACAGTCTGATCATCTATACAGGAGAGAAAATGTTCAGTAGGACTGGTAGGAGTTGACAAGAACAAAATCCCTGAGAAAGTGCCCCACTCTCTTTTATATTCTATCTTATCACAGTATGTGTTATTAAAAAGAGCTTTTGCAGAACTAACATAATGAACTCTTCCTCCGTGGTTCTAAGGACAGAAAGATCCTTTCCATGTTTTACTTCACACTAAAAAATGTAACCTGGGCATATAAAGAGATTGGTTAAAACAGTGAACATTGTGTCCTAATTCCCACCAGCTTAGTAACAAAGGAGAAGGTATGAGAAACGCAGTATCTCCCTTGATAGAGAACGAATAATATCCTGCTCAGTCTGCGTCCTTCATCTGTGTTGTTTTAAGCAAAGACAACTGCAGGGAAGATATAAGTGCTACAGAAAAGTCAACACTGGTAACATCAGAACCTCATAGCTTACAAAGTCAAAATTAAAAGTGTTAGGATTTTGTTTAACATTTCAGTATCTCAAAACATTCCAAAGAGGCTCCAGACAAATGATCAGCTTACTTACATCTCTGGCTTTGCCATAGAAGGCTTCTTGAGACGCTGCCTCCAAAGACCCAATGAAGAACATTGGGTGAGCCTCTCCATACCTAAAGGACACGCAGAACAGGCAAACAGTTTGAAAACACATTGTTTCACGCGAGCCGCGCTGAATTGATATGAGGAACATGTAAAGCTTAGCTCACCTTGAAGAAAATTCGGCAGTAAAGTGCAGTAAGGCATCAGCTTCGTTCTCACTGTTCTCTGGCACTGCAGGGGGACAACAATTATTTTTTTGCCTTGGAAACATTTATGAGCAATAAATACAGACCTAGACCTTCATCAACTATTCTCATCTTATATGATTAAGCTACTCGACATACTCATTGGTGATTTCCGACAGGTAGAGGAACCCATTCCAAACATCTCTGAATCGTCCACGCCGAACTCTGACGCATCCTCAAAATCGTCCCCCTCACTGTCGCTGACCATATGAACATCTGCACACTGTAAACAGAAAGTATGTAAGTTTAGTAAGTTTAATAGTTTTACCAGAAATAATTACCAGATGCATTTAGTCCCCCTGGTTTATGAATTAGAGAGTATACACAGTAGCCCTTTTCAGACTGATTTTTTCGTGCTGTTACTAAGCTCAGCCGTCAACAAATCTTTGCATATTCATATCAATTCCATGACAGTTTAATATTGGTGTCCCAGCTTTCAATCCACATTGCGTTTCAGTCTTGCAGAAGCACGGCATAGCGGGAGCTCCACATAGACACTAAGTCAGACATGCGCACACACACACAGCGCTGCCCCGCTGAAACCATCTTGTTGCTGTAACGCCTCTGTTACTACCTCTGAAGACGGTGCAGAGGGAGATCACTTTGTAAATGTTAAATATTATGGCTTGAAACGGCAGTCTGAATAGGTCTAGTGTTAGAAGTGAGAGGGAACGTTAAGATTCCTCTTCTTCTGTTTTTTTAATTACGGTACTCAGGACTGGTTTTCATGAGGGAAATAAAGAATGAGTTTAAGTTGTGTTGAAACATCACTGTGATGGCTGGTAGACTTAAATGCACTGTTTCTGAGGTCAAACAGAGTGTGTGCTGCTGTGTCTCCTTTAAATTACGTAAAAAGACTCAAATGAGGCGGCAGCTGCTGAGGGACAACAGGTGAAGATGCCGAAAAGCAGAAGCGCTACTGGACTCGACAGTAGATCCACACCCATTGAACTTCAATGAAACCAAAATCTACCCTTTATTTTTTGGATCAAACCTACAAACCAAACCAAAAAACTGAACTCAGACGAAGCTTGGGTTTGTCGCTCACCGCAACGCCATCCACTGCTATCAAGGCCTGCGGCCCAGCAGAGAGGCGTGCAGGTAAACTTACCGCACCTTGTATTGTCCCTTCATGAAAACCTGTCTCTTCTCTCCAGTGTTCTTCTCCTTCCTTTAATTCACACTCCAGGTTAGGACTAGCTTTTAGTTAAAGTTACACTCCTAGGCTTTGCTAGCCCGTAACACACAGCACAGATCCTTGGAGAAAGTGTGTGTGTGTATATACCTCTTCTGTGGGCTCCTGGGAGTTGGCTGGTGAAGACCTTCGACAAACACTGAGATGATGGCAAGGATAGCTGATTCCAGAGACAGCTAGCGTCATCTAAAAAGATAAATCAAATCAATTATGAATTAGTATTTTCTTATGAGAAAATTTCATGATTAGTGTATGATCTTGGACCACATGTGATCACTGGCCAAATCTTTGTTAATGATATCATTAAGTGTAAATGAGTAATATCTGATCATCAGACTGAACTTTGGTTAGCTTATTTAGATATTAATGTCACCTCGCAGGCTGTAGAGTCATAGCCCGAATCATTAGGTGCTTTAGAGACTTCAAACAGAAACTTGATCTTGCCAATAAGGGGAAAACCTTGATGAGGTTTCTGTACATCTGATGTTAGTGTGATGGTGGTTTATAGTAAGAGACACCTGACTAATGAGCTACCAAATCCAAAGCCAGGACTGAAAATGTCAGCATTCATCAGGGACTCATTACAGCTGGTGTCTCCTGGCTTAGACCCCAAGGGACATCAACAAAACAGGCATGGCTCTGGCAGGATGTAGTGTGAAATGTAGGATGACTCGCTTTTGAAAAAACTGTGCGTAACCAAAAAGTCTTACCATGACTTAATAGCCTTCATTTACCAATATTTGTCACAATATATTCATCGACATACTTATTGTTACGAGCAATGTGCTTTTCTGGGAGAGTGAAATTCTTAACGACAGGGCCGTGGAAGGGCAAACAAGCATGGTGTGATAAGAGGCAGAGAAGCTGCTCGTCCCCAGCAGAGATCCAGTGATCTGCTCCATTGTCAGGTGCTGAGACACACAAAGAGCAGCTGGGACATGGTTGAATCAGGAGACGATTACACGCAACGCCAATTGAGTCTGAAAAGGGACACACAGACTGCAGGGAGTTTTCTCTGCGTCTCTTTAAAATAGAGTGGTTCCTCATGCTGGCCTCAGCCTTTAGAGAAGGAAAGAACAGAGTAACCACTGGACCTTGTCAGCAACATGGACTTACAATTGAGTACTTCTATGGAGCTGACCCTGATAAGAATCTTTATATCGTATTTTCCAATCTGTTCACACTACCTTATCTCTTTAAGCATTAGAAAGTAAATGAGTTGAAGCCAAAAGATAACAAATATTTGACAGGAACATTTGGACAGTTGTGGCTGAGAACTTGGAATGAATGTCGTTAGTGCTGGGCAATATGACAACAATACAATATATATATATATATATATATATATATATATATATATATATATATATATAAAGTAGTCTCCTATCTGTATGTTAAGTGTATAAAGATACATATAAAGAAAAACTTTATTGATCCCCCATTAGGTGAAATTTTGTTGTTACAACAACTCAAAAAACAGGAGTATAATTAGCAAAAATAACAAAAAGTAAAAAAACAAATATATTTACATTAATCAAATAAAGCAAGAAAAATACAATAGAGATAAAATAATACTAGGCATATAATATATACACTTCCACTTGTGGAAAGACAGAGGACAGTTCTTATTAAAAAAAACACACAGGGTGTAGAATTACTGTATCCATAAAGGTTTATTTTTTCACAATATTAAAAATAATGTGATGGAGTTTTATAAAGCCAAAACCCTTGGTGCAAACTTTTTTTTAATTACATTTGGTTATCCATACATGTACTTTGGGTTTTGGAATTGTTCATTTTCTCTGGAATTCCCAGGAGAAAAAAAAAAGACTTCACCATTTATTCCAGCTCAAAGACCATCAAGGCATATAGCGATTATAACATGAACCACTAAGTTTGAAATTCCCACCAGCTCAGTAACCAAGTAGAAGATATGAGAAAGGCCGTATTTCCTCTGACAATTCAAGAATGAATAATATCCTGATGAGTATTCCTTCTCCGTGTTGTCTTAAGCAAAGAAAACGGCTCAAAAAAAAAGTAGAGGCGAGACTGTCACGCAATGTTTGAACTACACAAACCAAGAATGACATCAGCACGAAAGGGACAAGTCAACAATGAAGCATATTAAAATTCTATAAGAAAATATGTTCTTGTTAAATTCACACTTATTCCCCCAGGCTTAAAAGATTTAGTCAAACCAAAACACAGTAACAGATGTGCCCACTCGTATGATGGTGGAAACAGATTGTATTTCTTGTGTATTACCAATAACTTGTGAGCGTACTCTTGAAAATGAGAAGTGTGTAAAAGTCACAGCAAGGACAGCTCAGTATCCGTGGAACACCAACGAAGAACACTTAACTGAATTGCCTCGAATTTGCACCTGTAACTTAACTCTAAGTCATTTAGAAGTTTGTTTATTAGATCATTGTGTCATTCATATTTTTCGAGTGAACCTTACAACGTATTGGAACAAAAACAAGATTCCCCCAACAGTAAAAGAAAAACAAGCAATCAGTTCTTTCAGTTTAAGAATGACATGCTATGGCCATTGGAGTCATGGTGGGTGCCAGGTCTGAGATTAAAATTAGTGCTCAGAGAGAGTTGTAGGTATTGAGTCAAACAAAGACATACAGGCTTTGCCTGAGGGATGTGAAGGCATGGCCCCAAGACTATTGTGCCCTTTTCCCCAATCGAGTGGCAATCAAACGTGAGAATCTTAACAGCGGCTGTCGAGAGGATCCCATAAACCCTTTACCCCTAGTACTCACAATGAGAGGCTTTGGTCTGAGGGCCTAATAAGTGTATAAATAAAGTTGATCACTTCCCCTATCAAAGCGGGCCCGGAGGGTTTGTTCTGACATGGATGCAAGGAGGGGAGGTGAAAAGGGGAAAAAAACGAGTTGAGTGCCTCTCAATCCTCTTCCTCGCTTTGACCCAATGGCTTCTTCTGATGTTGAGGTACACAAGTGCAGCTTGGTGGCTCAGTGGTAAAACGTGGAAACAAGGCCGATGCGCTGCAGGGCACGGGGGGTGGGAGGACGAGGTTAACCCCCCCAAATGACCCTCTCCAACATCTCCACACAAAGGAACTGGCTCCTCTTTTTTGGATTCCTTTAATTAACACTTGCATTGAGGTTCTAAGCATTCAGGGGCTGATACAGGGAAATCATTTTTTCTCTCCCTTACCCCTTCCCTCCCCCTTTCAACCCTTTCTTCCCCTTCTCTACCCTTCTTTCTCTCCCTTCATTCTTTCTGTGTTTCATTTTTTTCTTTTCTAGTTTAGGCAGTGTTTGGATTAGGTGTCTGGCTGTGAGTGTGAGATAATTACTACTGACAGCTGCACTGAAGGCAACCAAAACCACAGTCCCACCTTATTCCACTTTCTCTTTGATGGAGAAAGGGAAGAACAGGGAGAGGAGCGGGGAAGACTGGACAGTAGAGGGAAAGCAGATCGGTAGAGAAAGTAGCATTGATGAGAAATAATGCAAACACATGAAAAATGAACACTTGACAGGGAAAAGGTAGGCACAAAGAAGAACAACCAAGTGTGCCCCACCATTTACACCTGTTGATCTTCTTGTTTCAGGCTTTTCTAAACCTTGAGGAAGATATATTTTTGGGAATATGTACATGTTGTTTAGTACCTCAGGTCCTGCACATTGTTTGCATGTTAACACATAAAATGCAAAATGCATATGCAGAGCAATAGGAGGATGTAGAGATGCTTATCTCTTATCTCTTATCTCTTACAGGTGTTATTTCTTCCAGGTATGTACCTTTGGCTCTCACAGGGGGTCTAAAAGGTGACCAAACTATTGAGGATAAACTTCCTCATCTTCAAATAAACACATAAACTGAAAAATTGAAGCTTCACAGAATACATAAAAAACAGCTAGAAAGATAGAAAAAGAGACAGGCAGACTAACTTAAGAACTGAATGTCACCTGAAGGCTGCCATTCGCACAAGGGAAGGGGGCTCTGCCTGAGCTTATGACTGAGCCCTGTTGCTACGGAAACCACCTGGCCCTCCTAAATAAACCCTCAGTTTCATAGGCCCCTATCAGGTAGAGGAGGATTCCATTAATGCCAGCTGGGAAATGGAGGGAGGTGCTGGCCTACAAGGCAAGGCACCTCCGATGCTCGGCAGCATTAATACATTAGCAAACACCATGAAACACTGCATAAATGTCAGCAATTACTGGCTAGGAGGAAGAAGCTGGTGGGGGGTTGAAGAGATTGGGGGATGTAATAAGGAAGCCCCACTGGCTGTCAATCACTCCAACAGGTGTGGAGGAAAGACTGCCAATCAAAACAGCTCCAATGAGATGAGACCAGTCTGGAAACTCTTGCTGCTGTGTTGGTCAGAGGAAGAAATAAAAGAGGAGAAGGAGAGGAGGAGGCAAGGAAGGAGGATCAATCAGCACAGGAAGTTTTGTCATATTGATCCTTATATTAACTGTTGCCAAGACCTCTGTCATCATCATCAGCGCTGTTTAGAACAGCTTCGCCAAAGCCACAAAAATCAGGAAGAAGTTGAAAGTAGAGTGGAGATGTGTTTTTGTGCAAATTCTGGAGTTCTGGAGTATTTATTTAAAGTGCACTTCTTTTTCTAACAAAGCACTCTCCAGTATTCACAAGATTGTTGTCAATTCATTTAGTTAAAAAAATATATTCTGAGAATGTAAAAAAATACCCAGATCAACACAATTTGTTTTCTAAAAATGAGCATCAACCCACCTCGTCAGTGCTTCAGCTACACTTTCTGCCGCTTCCTTCTTCATTCAGATCCCTCGGTCTAACACCTCATACAATAACACAGTACACTTAATAAACTGATCTGTTGTTCGGTGCTACATGAGCATTATCCATTCAGATCCAATTTCAACCCTTCACAAGGCCTTGAATAATTCAGAGCACAATAAACAATGACACACATTGAGTGGACAGTATCCGGGAGGGTGACATAACACGTAACTACTAGTTTTCCCTGAGAGGGGAGATCTTTCTTCTTTCTGACAAACTCATTTTCCACACTCAAACAATACATTAACTAACAAAGCCACCACTCAAATATCTTTCTCAGGACACAGTCCTACTCAAACTGACATTTGAAGTTTGATGTTGATCAATAAGATATTGAATTGATATGCATATATTTGCTAATATTTATTTCTACAACTACACTCATGTCTGTTAAATTTAGAAACTGCAGAAATAATGAACTAAATGATGTTCATCTAAATAACGAACAAGGAACTGCAACTGAATAAATACTACAGGCAACATTTAGTGATGGGTAAGGTTTAAAAATACTCCCAACAATACAGCCTCTCCTGTACCAAACTTTTCAATACCAAAATAATTTCCTTTTTTAAACCCTAAGTCAGCTAATTCTTATGATTTTGTATAGTTCTTAAATAAAAGCAGTACAAAAGTGTTTGTAAAATAAATTTAAAACACAAAAGAAGATGTCAACAAGAGCGCTATCAATGTATACAGGCATATATGTGTTGTTTCCAATAAGATGATCTAAGACTACATTTTAATGCAACAGATACAGATCGGTTGCCAAAAATGATTCAATACCCAGCACTAGCTTAAGTGTGCACAATATGTGAAGCACATTTGCAAATAAACAAATGTAAATAGGGACACAAACGGGCAAACACAGTTATATCACACGTTTAACAGCAGAGCACAGTTAGGTAGTAATCGATTCCACTGCGCGCGGGCTAGTGTGCCGAGCTAAATGCAATCTTGGGCCTTTGGCTGCCATGTTTATTGCCCCAAACCCCGGGAGATGAGACTGGGCTAATGAGGTTAGACACTAACACTGGCTGCCTACCCGCCTGCTAGGCAAGCCAAGCCTTGGGCTTTCTCTGTTTATACCTTCAGACGTTTCAATAAGAAGGCTGCAGCGAGAGCAGAGGCCATTATTACACTTCTGTCTCTGTGCTTTTTAATATCTCCTCATCCAGGAAACACAGACGCTGCAGATGTGTGTAAGCCAGGTGCCAACCGGGCCTATGATGCCACAATGAGCCGCAATCTATTCATGATCCATGGCTGTCATATCCACGGATACTGAGGAGTGAGCTTAGCTGTGGTCCATTCATAGCAGACAACAAGTTCATAAATATGTGAATGAATAATATGAATAATTTGACTCGATCCTATTTATCCTTAACAACATTTGGATTAGCTTGGCGTGATGAACTTACAAAACTAGAATAAAAATCTAGTTATACTGACTATATAAATCCAAATTCACTAATTATTTACTGTTTCTCAACTATTCAATATTATACATTTTTTTAATTTATAAAAAGAACCTGTTATTTTTCATTAGTACAATATCCTATGCATTTTAGACAAAGTGTAAAAGGAACACGTTTATTTTAAATCATACAGTTCACTTACCGGTACATCTTTCACCAGCTTACATTTTTCCAAAATGAATTACTGAGAAATGATTGTTTTATTTTAAAAATCTGGTAAGAAAATATATTTGAAACTAAATGAACTAACTACATGCTTTGTGATGTAATTATATTTTAATAGAATATTCTAAATATCACTTAGTTAGTTTTGGGGCTGTGTCCTTTATGTGGACAGAACAGCTGACGATAGACAGGAAATTTGGAGAGAGTGATTAGGGGATGACAAGTCCCAAATAGCGTCAAGATTGGGAGTCGAAACCTGCAGCCAGTGTGATGAGGACTGTAGCCTCTATTCATGGGGCGCCTGCTTTACCAACTGAGCACAACCAGTGCCACAAAAATCGAGTTAATTTTTTCCTTTTTTGCAGGTGTTGTTAAGTTCTTGGTAAATCTTATACATCTGGACAAATCAACCTGCTGACCAAAGTCCTAAAAAAAGTCAGAGTGGTTAACGCTCTTCCTTTGTTAATGTTATGATTAATCATAAAGCGCAAGCTGCATGTTCCAGTTTAAAGCTGGTAAACAGTGATAAAACAAGTAAGCACAACACTGAGGTCTTTCAATGTAAACCATCCCACACTGTTACCTCAGATTTAAACCTGTGATTTGTATTTCTGTTGCAACCCAGGTCGTTTAGTGATCACATAACTGGATTTCTTCAAAGATAATGCAAACAATGACAAATCTGTGTCATAGCACTATGGTTTGTTTGGTGGTTACCGACTTTACAACTTCCTGCTCTCAGCTGTAATGGAACAAAATAAAGCAAACAGTCTTATGGAGTGAAAGGATGCATAACCTTTTGTCCTTTGCCCTTTTAGGAACATTAATGGTGCAATGTATTTGCTTTCATTGTTAATCTTTAAAGCTTTACTTCAACTCATAAAAACAGGTGTAGTTATTGTCCATTCACTAATGTTTTGAAAGATGAATAATGAGTGATACATAGAATGGACTGTATCCATCAGAACAGGTTAACCATACCTTTCACAAATGAAAAAAAAAACAGATGGATCTGTAGTCTGCTACAATCTGTCTGTATTGGCATATAATACTCAAACAGTGAAACAAAGTCGACACCAACAGTCCAAACCAAACATCAATCACACAGATCTAAAAGGAAAACTTTAGCTAGGGGTTAAGATAAGAATGTGTGCACAACAGCTCCTCAGTGTACAACCATCCCATACAATTAGCATGGGAACACATATGCTGTCAAAGAAGAGGCCAGACAAAACGGGTCAGAGGTTCCTCAAGGTTCTGTTTGAGGGCTGCTTCTGAACGGCTTGACTGTGTGCAGGGTGAAAGGCTGGGAGGAGTGACCCTGGGCCAGGAGAGGTCAACGGGACTCAATGATGTGAGATTTAATGTCGACAGATAGAGGACACAGGACGGGGAATGTCTTTGACATCTTAATTAGCTTCAACATCTTACTCTCAAGCTTCTGACAGAAGGATTCAGAGTGAAGAACAGTTTCCTCTTCAATTTGCAATAATTTGAACTATAAAAACCAATAATCTGTGAACTTTTGGCTTGGCTTTTAACTAGACATCTTATTAACTTTGAGAAAGTTGACTAGGATTCAAAAATCATTAAGGGCAACACGTGGGCAGCTTACACAGTACATAGAAAAGTAAAGATGGAAAAATGTTCTTTAACAAATAAAAAACTGAATGCGTGTTAGTGTGTCTCTTTTCCTTACAGAGTCATCCGTTGCTGTTGCGGGCCATCCCTCCCACTGTTGATGCCGGACTGGGATGTTGGTCAAGTCTGAAACGTTCCTCTTCACCTGTCAGAAAAAGCAAAAATACAACAATTGAAGAAAGTACAAGGTGTCATACGAGATAGATCTGCAAACAAGAAAGCGTATGTGTCAAATTTGCAAACATCTCTCAAGTACACACATCTATAACATCCAAACTCAAAGAATCCTCTATTCCTCTCCATCTTCTGGCCTTTTATTGTAAATACTAAAAACTATAGGTACAAATATTTTACATCTAATTTTATAATAAATACAATTTTATAAATTTAACTAACAGCTACATTCATCAGTATGACAAATAAAAAATTTAAGTAGGCTTGAGGCAAAGAAGGAAGGAGATGTTCCAAGAGGAGAGAGCAGAAAAAAAATCAAAAAGACAGGCAGTGTTATCAGCATTCTTCAGATGCCACAGCTAATGCCCAGCAACAACAGCCCAACACTCTGAAATGAACAGTATTTCTCTTTTCCCATTCATGCGCGGACGCTGTATCTGCATCACTTAATAACATTCCTTGCTTTTATACAGTTAGCAGCCAGCATCGTCTGTCTTGCTGAGCGCCGGCGTTACACCGTCCAGTGGGTTGTTGGTTTAAAGCCCTAACGCCAGCCTGATGTGCGCCAGCTGAAGGTGATCAAAGACCGTCGGCGTCTGAACGCTGGCGGCCGGGGATTCTGGTGCATTTGTTTAGCAGAATCCTGCTCTGCAGGCCTGGGGGCTCGACACTGATGCTGAAAAAACTTTCAATTGTCGAGCAAAAGTCCACCCACACACAGTTGATCCTGTCTTTGTAAAAAGCATTGAAGTGAGATGGATCCTATGCAGGGCTGCTGGTCATGGAGGTGGAAACTTAAAGAACGCTACAAACACAAAGTCAAATCCAATGTCAGGCAAAGCAGGAGAGCAGCTACAAAACAATGGACCAAGAAGATTGCAGGAGAACTTTCATTTAAGTATTCTGATAATATAATGCTTTGCATCTGTATGTACTTGTGTGGGGGTCTTAAAGCACAAGCACAAAAAGCTCAAATTATTGTATTCAAATATTATTTCATCCCTTTTCCAAAGCAACAGTAAATACTCTACGTCAGAAATCGCTCAAAGAAATTATACTTCATTTGTGCTGGGCCTGGCACACCAAAGCAATTTGCAGTACAAACAAGCTGAGAAAAAAAAAGAACAATAATAAACGAGTGGCACAGTCCATCCTTTGTCTTTCTTTCGGAAATCCCACAGCACACTGCTCGGCGCCTATCCTTATGATGAGAAGCTATGGCCAGGATAGAAGCCTGAGGTCAGAGCGGGTGGCCAGTGTTATTACAGAGTGTAATATCTATGTTTGACCAGCCGGACTACAGGGATTTGACTGACCGGCTGGCCAGCCGATGAATAGAGGGGAAAAGGGAGGAAAGAAGAGGTATAAACACTAGTAATGAAGAGGCTGCAGTCAGAGGTTAAAGCAGCATCAGAGAAACAACAAACTGACGCCCACCACAGAGAGAATGAAGGTGAGAGGTGGAGGAGGAGGAGAAGGAGAGGGGAGACAGACAGTGAGAGGCACCTGGCAAAGGACAACCTGATCTAACCACAGAAAGAACACACAGCAACACAGCAGACCTGCCCACCTGAAACTACACCACAAGACTCTTCAGGCAGGGATTCACACTCCTTCTCTGACCATATGATAAGTATGGTGTTATAATGGGATCTGATGCAACCATACTAAACAGAATTTAGATAATAAAGCAAGGGCTTCCAAAAAAACAGAAGGGTTGCTCCAGCCTCTACAGGCAGCTGAAGTTTTTGTTGAAGCCCACAGTTACAAAGCATTGCATGTGTTGGCCACAAGAGACATCACAGAGGGAGCACTACTGTGTAATGCTGCCCCCTGTCTGCCACAACAGCAAGTCTACTAATACGTTTGACTGGAACAAATGAAAACAGTTATGTTGAAACGACAACTTTGAGGCGCATAGTTTACTTTCATCAACCAGATAAAATTGGTTTGACCTCAGCACTGGAGTAATGCTAAAGTGTCACTATATTACATTGTGCATTAAGAAGCAGAACACGGCGCCTGTGCTGAAAAACTCCAGTGGCTGTTGATGTGTATCCATCAGCCTGACTTTCTATGTACAGAATAGAAAATGTAAAGGGAACTGTTTGAAAGAAAACAGAACAAGATTATAAATCAAAGTCTTAATACGTAGAAATGCTGATGTGTGTGTTTATGTTCATGCTGAGAAGTTGCAGTTGTGTTTGAGCCAGTTATAGACAACATTAGCATGACTGGTTGTTGTGCTGAGCTGCTGGGCGATACGGCAAATTTAATGATCCAATCATTGTAAATGCCAATTGCCTGTAATCCCTGGCTGGAAGCAAATCAAAGAAAATGAAAGGTTTCCGTTAAACAGTCACAAGCTCTCTCTCTCTCTTTCTTCATCTCCTAGCACCAGATGCCTCTCTTTTTATTCCTTTTTCGATCCAACCTCGATCCTTTTCTCAGCTCTGTAGCCCTGTCCACATTTGGTTCCTATATGACTCCCAGCTGCGGAGACGGGGATGGGGCCCAGGCCCAGCCCTGGGGTTGGGGGTGGGGGGGCAGAAGAGGTGGGAAATCCCCAGGACAACTGGTCTGGTCACGGACAACCCAAAACCAGCAGCCATCCCTATTCTACCCTCTACGTCCCTGGCAAACATTTGCTCTCCAGCTTAGCTCAGAAGCTAGCCAGCAACTTACCCCCACACTCTTGTCTGGTAATGCCAATCAGAGTCTACACATCGCAGCGCTCTAGAGATGTAGAAGAAAGAAGGTAGAAACAGGACACTGGGAGAAGGAGATGGAGAATGAAGGAATAGAAAGGGAGGGGCAAGGGTAGTTCCCTGAGAGCCACAAGGCAAAGCCAGAGCCTTTGGCAAAGACAAACAAGAAGACAGGACTCTATCCCTATTGATATTCACAAGCAGGGACCATCAGCTAGTCTTCAGCTAAGACAAAAGGGAGAATGGGAAAAGAAGGGTGCTCTGGAGTGGAGGCCATATGTGTTTCTAGTGGAAACAGTATGAGCAGAATGGGGAGTCCGGCTGGCTGAATATGGTGTTACTTCTTTGTTGCATCGTTAGTCTTATTGTGATCATGATGACAGAAATTCAACCCCCTTTATTAGTTTATATACTTTTCACTTTAACTCATCTACTTTACTCTGAGCACCACAGATCTCAACAAAAACTGTGCTGATGCCACTCAAGCTACTATTTGGCCTCCTGACTGTTTTTAACTTGAAGCTCTAAAATATGGTTCTAAACCTTCTGAAACATAACCTACATAGTATGTGCATGAGGTTTAATGATATCTTATTTCCCAACACATTACAGTAATAAGGGTTAAAGGAAAGACGCCAGCCCCCCTGGTTGAAGGGTAGAGTAAAATAAAGAGCATGGTCAACATTAGGCAAACAGCACTTCATCTATGCAGGTTAAAGTTCTGGGCCTCATTTTCACCATAGGGGGCCTTGAGATGCCCAAAGACAAGCATGCGTAAGGAAAAGAACGCGACATGGAGGCCTGTTTAAGCCCACATTGTCCCTTCTCTTTCCCCTATGGCCTCACACAGCACCCCCACCAAACCAAACCAGCAGTCCTTTGCCTCTTTTCTGTGTCCATGGTCTCCCCCCCTCACACACTGTCGGGAACCCTCCCCAGCGTTTGTAATCCCACCAGAAACACTTAAGGTTCACAGTGGGTGCTCATCAAAACCATCTGTCTGAGAAGAGGGTGAGAGAAAAAAAAAAGAGAGAGGGAGAGATGACGGAGGGAGGAGAAAATGGAAAGAGTGTGGTCGGAGAGGGAGAAAACCACAGAGGCAAGCTGCCTCCCTCCAGTTCAGACGTTGGATGTACTAATCTGTTCAATTAGCATCATTACAAGTGCTGCTAGTAGTTTGACAATTATTAGTGTAATCTTCACCGCACTGAAGAGCAAGGCCTGAACTGCAGTGAGCAAAGACTTTATATGGAACACCTCTCACTGCTGCCTCAGAGTAGAGAATTAGCTGGCTGTAAAACATACCAAAAAAAAAAAAGCAACCCAAAAAAACACCTAAAGATTCATATTTCCAATCCCATATACTGAGTACAAAAGATGAATACTTCCTTTATAGGCGAGGCAAAATCAATAATGGGACTGCTCTATTTTATCTTATCTGTCTTTGGGGAGCTTATTGCCCCTCACCTGTGACAGCAGGATATCCACTCTGAATAAAGAATGCCACCTGCTCAGGTCTCCTTCTGCAAAGGGGGTAGAGCAGGAAGATAAAGAGCAGCAATATGTGTGCACATGTGTCTGTATGTGCGTGTGGCCAAACATTGACACAGACACACAAACTTGCTCGTCTACATAGGCAAGCAAGAAAACACATTTTCATGCTCTTCAAGCATTAATCCTTCTGCAGCAGTTAAAATAAAAAAAGATGGTCAGAAAGGCGTACTGCCTGACTATAAATTATTGATAGGCTGCCAAATCAACTGTTTGAGAGGTTGAAATTGAATGGACTCTGTCTCTTCCAATTGCTCTTGCATGCTGAAATCAAACAAGGTTCAGTATTTAAACTGACGAGAGAGAGAGAGGGAGAGAGGGAGGGAAAAAAGCTGAGTAGGGGTAGTTGGGAGAAAAAGAGGGGGTTGTAACAGACCGCAGCTGCGAGAGTAATTATGTGCTTGGAAATGTGATCATTTGTGATGAATAATGAAACGATGGCTGAGATAGACTAGCGATGTTTGGCTAATGGAATGAAAGCTGCGTTATGGGAGTCTAGTAAATCAGGTAGAATAATATTCTTAATGCGAGAATATGTGGGAGAGAATCTGAGAGCTTTTGTATTGCTCTAGGCATATGAAGTGACACCCTGATGTTCTGTATGTTCTGTGTGTCTACATACATGTTGGTGTCTTACCTCCTGTATGGTTCTGGAGCCGGGGAAGTTGAGATTGTAGTCCCTCTGCGCCTCGCGGTGGCTGATGACCAGCAGGAAGTTCTGGTTTAATGACTCCTGGAGAGCACTAAACCAGAGAAGAAAAACAGATTAAGCATTAAGCATTAGGGTTAAATGGAAACTTAACATGTAGAAGAAGGTAGGAAGAATAATGAAGCAAGACAAATAAAATATGGTGGTGCAAAACAAACATTAACACTAAGAGCGACTCAGTCAAGTACAGGGCAAGCTCAAACTTGTCAACTAGTGGTAGCCTGTTGGCCCACGGGGAGGTGGGTGCCTTCTCCAGGGGATAGTCGCCCACTTCACTGGTTTTGTCTTAACAAGCCTGGCCGAAGCTGCGCCGAGCACAGCAGGCTACCACAGCTATGACCACCTGCACAGAAACAGCATGGCGCCCATTAATCTGGCTTATTGCTAACAAACCTGCCAGCTATTACGAAATAAACCCAGGAGGGCTTTCATCACCTTCTTAACAACAAACCCTAAGATTTGTGAAAAGCAAGGTTTTGCTGTGATAAACAGTAGCACAAACCGACTGTATGCCGGGTTTGGTTGGTTATAGACCGACACAACTCAATACCTGCTACAGGTATTTAAAAATCTGTTAGTTTTACTGGACATGTTATACCAAAGGGGCATGAAATTTGACTATTTGTATCATTCAGCCAAAAAGGAAAACAATAAAGAGACATTTTTTTAGCATCATGATACACTTCCTCTTTAGCAGATGCTGCTGGATTACTGATCTATTTGTCTTCTTCACTGTCAATGCCCATCAACTGAAACAAGATGACTGTTTACTGATTATAACCAGATCTTTTATAATTCATATCAGTATACATAGACTAAAATCGTGTGAATTATTGATGACTATGAAATGCTACTACAGTGAAATATATTCTTCCATTTTAATTTAAATTCATAGAATTACTAAACAACATGCAGAGCAAATGTTAAAAATACTAGCAAAATCTGACTTAACAGAACAGAGAATACATCAAATTAACAACATGATATTTCAATAATTTGATAACTAACAATGCCAACAATCCATTTGGTTGTAGCAACCTGTTCAAAATGTTATTTATTTCATATTCTTCCATCTAAGCTTTCACATGAATCACAGATAACAGCACTTGTTTGATATGTTTGCACTTTCTCAGAGGATGTCATGTGCTGATGACATTGTGACCTGGCATTGAAAACACAACTTGTTGAAGAGGCCCTTAAGTGAAGGGTATGACTTTCTGGACCTGCACCGCAGCTCACTCACTAGCTCACAGCGGGGACAGAGATGCTGCAAACAATGCAAACGCAGACATTTTGTGTGCTTCACGTAGAGAAGGAGGTGGGGGAATCAACTTTTGGAAGCTTCATTTACAATAAGCTGTGAGGTTAAGTAGCGTTTTGAGCAAATGCTGGGTATGTGAGGCTGAATATCAATGGGAGGCTTAAGGGCCGAAGCAGGCACTTAATCAGGGCTCAGAACCCAAGGAGAGCAGGAAGAGTTGAGGGAAAAAGAGGGATGGGGGAATTAATATGTAGCGCACACATTAATTATGCAATCACACCCTTAATCTGTGCAGATCTGGACGAGCTTATGTTAACAGAAGCTCAAATTTACTGTAATGACAGCATATTTACATTTACTAAAACTACGAAATCAATATGTAAATGTAATGTTTGTTGTAGCTAACTGGGGAAGATTGGAAATGTGTGGAGTAGGAAGGAAGGATGCATACATAATAGGGCTGAGCAGAAGGAGGAGAGAGATGTGTTTGCATGTGTGTGTGTGTTAGAGGTAGAGTGAGAGAGAGAAAACGAGAGAGAGAATAAATGGAAGGGGTAGGGACACATAAATAAGGATCTAGCTAATATCGTGATTATGTTTGGACACAGTCCCGAGCTACTGCTGGCAGGCAGCTAGACTCCTAAATAGACAAAGATAGAGGGTTAACTGAGTGGAAGTGTTACTCTGTCCTTCCAAGCAAAGAAGGAACATCTTATCAGTCATTGATGGCAGACCGATGAGCCATTTGGTGTGTGTGTTGGCGGAATTCTGCTCAAGATTTACTTTGAAAAATCAGACCATTCGTTGTGCTCTACAGTACAAATATAGCTACTCAAAATATCAAATGAAGTCACAGGGGAAATAAACCTGCCATTCATAATGAGTCATTTCCTTGTCATTTCCCATCTGTTCGATGAGGCCGGCTGGTTGATATATAAACAAAACACCCTTGTTTCAAGTCTAATATCCCTCTGGCTCGACCGCTTTCACCATTGATGTTTTGAAAGTGGATGATAGAAGCAGGTCCCTCGAGCAGTATAAGGTTGAGATGTGGGTGTCTCAGTGTTTGCTTCTGCCTTCAGAGGTCTCTTACTCGCTCAACACACACATTCGTGACATCCAGGTCGGCCCGAAATATCTCTTGAGGTACTTGACATGGCATAAGGGTGCAGGGAGGAAAATGTCATTTAACTTTAAGGACAGGAAAAATGGAGCGTTTTGCAGGGGAGAAGAGCAGGCTAAACAGATTGGTTTCATTCTGGGGTAAGCCCATCGCCTAAGCTGTGAGTCCCTGCGGCACAGAGCAGACTATAGACCTTATTAAACTAGCACTGCCAGAGACAGACACACACACACACACACACACACACACACACACACACAATGTGACATGTGCCTGCAAAACACAAATACCCATACACACATAGCTTTTACTCCACTTACACACTATCACACACATTATGCCTATATTTTAACTGCTTAGAGACACATTAAAACATCAAATCACACTGACCAGGGGAGTACATGCAGGCTGACCAATAGACCTTCTGTAGGAACAGAAGAGGTCATGAGGTACACACAAGGTCTTCTTACCTCCTCCACATTTTGCATCCACAACAAAGCAGGAGGATGCGAAACCGTTCTGCTCTGTTTTGGTCTGCCATCTTGTCCAAAAGTTAATCAGCATGCTAACTGTTAGATGCTTCCAATAATGGCTTCTTTAGCTAACTAGCTAGCTATCTGTCATCCTAAAGCATCTGTGAATCAGCTGCTGCCTAGCTGGCACTCAGAGGGGGAGGGGGGGGGCACTATAAAAATACACAAAATCTAATGAATCATTTTTGCAATTTTCTAATTTCCTTCAGGGTTCAAATTAAAATAACCTTTCGTTAGCAAACATGCTTCCTGAGAGCTGAGCGCAGAGTAAACGAACCAGGGAACAGGCTCCATTGAAATATTCATCAGGCCTTCATCATTTATGCAAGAGATTAGCACCTCCTCAACAGCCTCTTGTATTCACAGGCAGTCATCAACATGGCCACAGAGAGAAACCTTCTTCATAGCAGGCTTTAACACTGGAGTACTCACTGCACATCACATCACTAACTAAATATCTACCTGAGATGGATTGGTGCTCAAAGGAAAATCTCCCAAAGCCTCAAGATTTATTTCTAATCAAACATGACAACTAAGAGGAGTTTACTCAGTGGGATCATAATGACACTGCAGCACTGTTTAATCAGTCCGTTTGGTTTCGGTGTGTGTGTGCTGCAGCATGAGCCAAGCTCGACAAAGTAATTGCCAAGGATATTACCATTTATGTGACATTTGCATTTTTACTCAGCAAGAGTTTGGAGCAAACAAAACTTTGTAAAATTGAATTGCGGTTTTCTGACTGGCAATTGGATATTTAGGAAACATTCATTGCCGCATTCAAGATGTTTATTTTAAGACAGCCATTTCATCTGAAAATATTAGTCAAGCCAAGACATCCTTTGTGCTTTAGATAAAGACCAGCATTTCATTACGTAACACAGAATTACATATGGTGGCTTTTCAGTTCTAGAATCTAAAACATAGGCAAATGTGGCTCTAACACGGCTCTGTGCACTGTAATAAAGATTAGACACAATATGAATTAACTCTCACTTAGTATGTTTATATGTGAGTTTATCATGTCATGCATTTCTGTCTTTGTTTTTTCATTTACAGGAATGACCTTCATTGAAAATATACAACTCCTCAAAAAGCAAAACAATTCAAGTGTAATGTTAATTAGAGAAGTATATTTACTTTTTTTTATCTGCTTTGAAACTCAGACTAAACAATGAAGCCTCCCAATTTTGAGTGAATTAAATCTGTGTGACAGCTGAATATGATTTTTTATCATGTTTGTATCCCTACTTTTCATAAAAGCAGCAGTTTGCCAGTGGTGCAGTCTCAATATTGGGCAAGGGAAATACATAAAACATGTAAGAATCAATTCGATTATGTGTGAACAAACTCAACTTGGAAGAATATGACAGAGCTTTCATTTTTAAAAGTCATCAACCTTTTACCTTATATATATATATAATTGAAGAAAAAAATATTAACTGCATGAATTTTAGCTTTAGAGAGAGCACTGTGTATCCTCTGTAGAGGAAAAGAAGGCTAAGCAGGGAAAACATTCCATAATTAATCAAAAGTCACTAACTGTAATAATTATAAGAGGTAGGTTTTATAAGATAAACTATGATGAGCCTGAAACTTGATTTAAGGACTCAAAAAACAGGAAATAGGTTCAGACCTGTATGACGTTTGACAGTGTGTTTGACTTGTTAAAAGGTGACGACAAACGTGTTTCAGGGTAAAACCTTTGTCTTCAGCAATCTAGTTAAATGAACAGATCCATATGAGAGTCCAAGTGCACTGATCAAATTTAGAGAGCACAGGCATGGAAAGCAATCTGTTGGGAAGATGCATTCAAATGATTTGGTCAAGTACAGTTCGCCAGCCTTACAAATATTAAGAGCTGTGCCCCCATATACAATGAAGCAATATTTATTCTTAATTCTTATAATAAAGAGTTAACAGATACAGAAAATATGTGCGACTTGACAAGGAGCAGAAGATTGAGGTAGAAGTTAATCAATAACACAAAAGCAAGTTGCTTAAAAACAATAAAGTTACTGTTGTGTTTTGGGGCTTTTGCATTAAGAACAACAATTTAGTTGTAAACAAAAGTTAAATAGTCCATAGTGTAAGCAGACATGATAAGTTCACTTTAACTGGGTGATCAAATTGGTTAGTTGATGATATTGTATTTTTCACCAGCAGTCCACATTAGGTTTAGGGACTTTTTACTCGACAGAGCTTTGCCTAGTGTGTGAAACAAATTTGCACACACTGAACATAAACAGAACGTATGGTCTTTTTTTTTTTTTGGTGTGACCACAGTTTATTTTTACTGCATACTAACAGCTTGTCTGGTCCCGCTACAGGGGACTGCTCCCCCTCGTTCTCTGTGATCTGTCACCTATCCTCTCCCAGTGTGACAACAGGGTCACCATACACAAACACACACACAACTGTATACACAAATGCATGTGCATACACACAGGAGGCCACACACTCCATTCAGCTCCAACTGTCCTCCACCAAAATAGCTGACACAGAATAATGAGCTCCTGACACCCAAAATGATATCGATAACACTTGGAGAAATGGCAACGGTGCTGCTAAAAAGACACAGCAGTTGGTGGGGGAGTGAGAAGACAAGCGACAGAGAAGAGGGAGCGAGGGAGGGATGACTGGGGAGATGAGGGCCATTAGCTGCCAACACAATATAACTACCACTTAGCCTAACTAGTAGGCAATGCGGCAAACTGCCAAATGACTTCTTTTACAAGTGTTGTGGTGACATGTGGATGCTTGCTTGGCTTCTAACATGAGGAAGTGTGCGGAAAGTAACAGTACAATTTCTGTTTACAAACAAACTAAGGCCTCTGTGAGGCTACTGTACAAACAGCTCTGACTGATAAAGACAATGTATGAGAGAAGACTGCCGCTGAATATTTTCAATAGATCCTGTGTCCTATCATATTGATCCAATGATATCTTTTTATAACATCAGACAGTGTGTTAAACAAAGATATCCCAGAGTGTCTTTAGTGTATATGAGAATATTCCTAAAAAGAAAGATTAAAAAAATATATTTGATCAATTCAGCATTTAAACTGAAAGCTGTCTTTTTGAAAACCATTAGAACAACAAAAAATGTCTATTGTTTTTTGTAAAATTTAAGAAAACTTTACATCCCCCGTTGATATATTAATTTTAAAGGTTGGTAGTAATCATTATGCTCTGCTTCACAATATGCCTGTATCAAGAAAGACAGAAATAATTTTTGAACCCTGTTTGTTATTTTTTGGTTAGCATAGACTCTATGATGAGACCTTATCCGAATCAGTACTTAGGGTGAGTCTGATGATGAAAAAAACAGGCATCTAATCATGTGCCAAACTTTTCATAACCACAGAAGCAGCACTGTGCGCTCTCATCTCCCTCAAATGAACTCAATATGTCTGCAATCCACACAGAAGAACAATGGAAACCAGAAAACACACACACAGTACAGTAATATATATTTAAGAAAAATATCTAAACCTATGAAATATATTTCTTACAGGCACGTATTCTCATAATATATAAACAGTGTTTATACTAGCACGATGCGCTCATCCTTTCATTAAAAATAAGATGGGTCATGGTCATCCTCCACCACAGAGGTGTAATGAAGAGAGAAATATTACTTGGAAGGACATTGTTTACCAGACACTGATGAAAGGACAATTGTATGTTGAGCTGCCACCTGTGAGTGTATTACCTCTTTGATTTTCCATGAGCTGCCTGACATTTAGAGAGAAAGGTTTGCTAATACTGCCACGGATTCACAGAAATGAAGAGGACAACCTCCAGGTGGAGGACACTGGCTTAATGCAGCTTTTTCAACACACCTCCTTGTCAGTGGGTACCATCCCTTATGTGTGAGGCTGGTGTGTATTGGAAAATGGGAACAAAGAGGTGTAATAATACTGTGAGGCGGCTGACCCGGGCCCTCGTCAGAGTCTGATGTGTTTTCATTAAGACCACCGTTTACCAAGGACAGCATTTGGTGAATTTATAATTTCTAACAGCAATAACAGCACTACGCCGATGTTGTGGCACACTGTTTCATATTTAGTCCAGTGCACCAGAAAAGCTGCTGCCAAACCTGCCGAATCGGAAGAAAAGTGCCAAGAGAGGAAGAAGTGAAACGTTTTTCGCTATAGCAGCTTTTAGGGTAGGGATGTTAGGGACTTGTCTCTACCAATATCAAGCTACCACTGAATTGTCCCTGACAATAATTTTTGAACATTTAAAAATACTACATGGATCTCTGAATGCATGTTTGACCTGTTCATATGAGACAGCTGTCACTGTTTGTCTCTGCAGACTTCAGTGGATTTCATACACTTCACTGATACACCTAAGAGTTATACAGAGCAACAACAAAACAAAAACAGGACTCTTAAGATTTGCCATCCACATTTACACAAAATGCTCTCTGTCTCTCTGCGGCACATCCGAGTAATAGGCCTATGTTCAATTATTATTTATTTCATATTCAGCGCCCTCTCGTCGTGGTTACAGCTTTGTAGCCTGTGATTATAAAAGCTCCAACATGCCGAAGTATTGTAGAAGAATACATATTCATAAGAAACTAATAAAAACAGGGTAAAAACTTGTTATTTCCACAAAGACCTCTCACTGAGGTAGATACAAATAACTAAGTTCATAATTATACAGTCAGGATTCGGTCCACAGCTCATATCTATAGTGGACTGATTTACAAGCTCCAAGCGCAATTATCTAGAAAGTGAATCTCTCCTATTGGATTAAAATCTGCCTAACACATATTTAAGGTGAGAGTACAGTTAAGGCGAAGCAAACTACCTTCTACCTGTGTTTTTATTGGCATCCTCAGATTACCATGTGAATGAAAAACCAGACAGTTCTTATTCAAATAGATACGTTTCCCTTTACAAAAATAAAGTCAATTTCAAGACATTTTCATTTATTTTTAAAAATATATTTTAATAATAATTTATAATTTTAAAAGTTTAGCTAAATCCTAACATTAGCTTTGATGTTGTTAATTTAATTTTGAACAGGGCACATGTGTACTATTTTTGGAAACAGCATTAAATGTGAGAATGTCCTTCCTTCTATTTAAAACTATAAAACATTCTAAAATGGGTTGCATGTAAAAAGTGTTTGGTTAAACCATGTGCATGTTTGTGCATACAGATTAAGAAAGGTACAACTTCAGCCTCATTTTTCAGCCATGAAAAGCTCTGCTGAATAATTGTCAATATCATATACGCAGCTTATGCAAGATGCATAATAACCTTCAACAACAATAGCCGGCTTTAAGAGAAAGGAGAAGATTATTATTTACACAACACAGAGATTGCAGCAGTCGACGTTTTCCTCAAAATGTCACAGTGGATGAGAAAATAAATGTGCACTGGCAGGTCGAATGTCTCTAATATTCCAAAGAAAATGATATTTGCTGGCTGTATTAGGATGCATCTTCTTCATAACTGGACACAGACTGCCACCTAGTGTTCATTATTAGGTACTACGCTCATTTCAATACCAAAAACCTTAAGGCAGAGGAGGATGCATCCTGAGATTACATATAAATAGGTGAAAAAGAGAGTTTTAAATGTGAAATGAATACCTGTTATTGCTGGTGCTGGCCGTAGCGGCAATTTCTGGGGTCAGGACGTAGAGGCTGTTGTTCTTGGGCAGGTGTAAACTTCTCAGCACGGTCTGATTACACAAACAAAAACACATACAACTTCAATAGTGTCACTCACTAAAGTTAATGAATAGCCATGAAGATAATTATTTGTTTAGGGAATATGTTTGTGCATACATGTGAATATTTACACTTTTGTTAGAACATGACTGTGCTTAAGGACTATAATTCTTAGAAACATTGAAACGTTTTACTGATTGTGGATGATGAAGAATACCTGCTTGAAGGTTTATGTTTGTGATGATGTCTTAAACTCAGGGACATGAGGAAGCCCGTGAATAGAGGTGCAACAGATGAGAGTTGATCTGTGATCCATTTGAAATTGCAACTAGATTACTTGCTCAACACTAGTTTGAGTCATTGCTAAATGAGAAGAGAGGATATTTCAATAAATATCTTCTTTGTTTTGAGCCTCTGTAAAATGACTGAATGAAGTACCTTTGGTTAAGGTGAAAGAAAGAAATAAAGCTGCTAGCTTTTGGGGCTGTATTTGAAACAGGACCTTAATAAAACTGTGATTTGATGTCACTCAAACAATAACTATCCACATAAACAATGCTAGGCAGACTAAAGACACCTTATTGTTTCAATCTGATGTCTATAAGATGATTAGTTTTTGTACATATAAAACCATGTAAACATAAACATATGACAGTCAAATGAACACATGTTCAATTTTCAAGACTAGACAATTGTTAATAACATCCTGTATGCAATGTTAACTTCTTGATTTCTAATCTTAAAGATACTATTTTTAGCTTATCTTAAGGTGTTTAAGTTTGTGCCGCTGATAACCCCGAACTTTTATGAACGAAGCATCTGCCCTGACACCAGTTCAGTAAGCCAGCATCAGGACGGAGTGTGGCGGACCCTACACACCAGCGCGCAGTGTTTACGGAGGAGACATAGGGAGTGGTTTAAGAAAGGCTCATTGTTTGATAGGATGTTTGAGTAGTAGTGTTATAATTGTAATGTTGTATGTTCTTATGTGTCAAAGAATGTGATCTATATTTCACAGAATGGAAATAAAAGAATTCAACACAGTAACTGTGTGTAGGCAGACACATGTCAAATTGTACATGGTTAATGTTAGAATAAATGAAGATTAAATGTTTTAAAGATATTTAAGTTTTCAGGTTTAGCTGAAATCACTAGTTTCTTGTTTTCACATTAGAAACATTTAGAAACTCACACTTTCTGATACATCTCCACTCTTCCATCCTTTCAGCTGCATTTTGGACACTGGGACCCCAAGCTCTGTCTCGAGGAGTTGTTTGATCTCTCCTATAAATAAAATGTACAAAGTGGATGGAAAAAATGAGCTCATGTACAAAAAGGGGGAATGTGATATATGTTGAGTATCATACACAGTGTCTTATGGCATTGTTTATGGTGCTCACCGACTGTGCTACCCTCCTCCAGTACCAGTTCGACAGAGCGCTGCCGGTACTCCACCCTGAAGTTGAGCATCCGGGGCTGGCGCTCTACAATGAGTCGGCTGGAAGAGTTGCTGGGACAAAAAGCTGAAGTGGAGGACGACGGAGGAGAGGAGGACGAAGACGAAGAGGAGGGAGGAGGAATGGAGCCTCCTGCTGCTGCATCGGCTGCTTCTGATTGGCTAGGAGGCCCGTACATGCTGGCCTGGCTCGCCTCATTGGAAAAGTTACTGCACAGTGGCAAAAAGATTAGGGATGGTGTGGAAGATAGCTGAGTTTTCATGTAAAATCTTAAAAGTCTCAAGGTTTTTGATCATCATTATGGACAGGAGACAAAGCATAGGATAGGCTTACATTTGTGACCACATTAAACTTGTCTTAACTCTGTTACAAGAACAAAAAAGAAGTGATGGCAAGACAATAAACTAAACAAACCAATGTCTTTTCCTTCTGTGTCCTGCCTTACAATATTCATAATTCTCTATTTAGCTATTTTCTTCGCTGGATCCTCAGTGTTACCAATGTTTAACGCAACATGGTAAACAATGTCTTTGCGTCCTGACCTTGAACAAAGTGTGCCCTTTGTACCCTGAAGTGTATGTGGCAACTGACTCACGAGAGAGTGTGCCAGACTCTTGCGCCAGCACCAGAGAGTGTGCTTTTTAACAAAGGCTTTATTTTATTTGGCCCCATATATTGGAGGGGCCAGGTTCGTCCTGAGGCGAAGGTTGGCCATCAACAACCACAAAATATCCACAAACAAACTGGACCGATCGCTGTAATCGTTGTGTGTGTATCACACAGAAAAGGGATTTATCTCTTTGTCCCCTAGTTGATGGAGTTGACATGACAAATTAATATTTCTTAGTCAGATGAAAGTGTATGAAAACCATCTGAGGTCAGGATTTGGAATAGATGGTAAAAATAAGATAAAAGTTGTGAAAATACAAATTCTGAAAAAGGAAAAAGTGAAGCATAAAATAAGTCAAACACTTGATTTGAGCCATTAAGAAAGAAATAAGAACTAAATAAAACTGACACTATGGTGAACCAGGCACTATCCTGTCACCAGTCTTATGGGGGAAGAGGGAGATAAAAACAAGATAAACAATACAGATAAAGCATCAAAAATATTTCACTCAAAAAAATAATAATGATCTTGCCAAGAGGAGTTTTGGGACTTTTAGGGTTAGCTCTAACAGCAAATGAGAGCACTTTCACCCAAAGTTGGCACAACAACACTGAAGACCGTTAAATTGTCCGTTGTTGCCGTTTGGGGATTACTCCAATGCTGCCCTACATATAGATGGCACTGTTTCTCTGTGAGGTTTCCCAGAGCAGACTAAACTGTTAAGACCTTGACCAACTAACAATCTGTCAGATCAGTGTGAGGATTGACCATTTTTATCAAGTCCAACAAGAGAATACCCAAGGATTTCTACTTACTGATGAACAAGTGAAGCGTTTTAAAATTCCCAACCTGTGCTTACTAAAGAGGACACAAGAGCAATAGATTGTAAGCAGCAGCGTTGGAGTAGCCTCCAACTGGCTCCAGATCATGTCACGTCATTAGAGTCTGTTTACCGGCCAACCTCAGCCTACTCACAACCGTGCCAGCCACTTAGTAAATGTGTTGGCTGCTAGACACACTGCCAGCCAGCCTCCATTCACAGCAATGTGTGCCCTTGAGAAACACCAGCAATATTCTCATGGCCCAAAAGCCTAAACCACATTAAACTAAATGCTTGCCAGTGCACAAGCACACACAAGTATGCAAACAAAATAAATCAGTGAAAACAGAATGTCTCTCCAGTTTGAGCGGGTTCTGATCAGCTCATTGCATTCATGAGTGTCAACTAACCGTTGAACGAAAGTGAAGCGCTCAGAGCCTCTTAAAAAAAACCTTTTCCACTCAGAAACTGTTTCAACTCCACTGGTTGCTGAAAGATCCTTGCAGTTGCAGTGTCTTTTGTATAATTTCTCAAACTACAACACCAGCAATAACCTTCAACTCTGTTACACATGTATAACCATTAAGTGGAAATGTGTGTACTGTATATAATGTCTATAACAAGGCTCACTTTCAAATCTATCTTCTACATGTATTTCTCAGAGGAAGCAGGTTATACAGGAAAAGTACTTTCATCAGTATGCGCTGCAATCGAGGTAAAAAACCAAGATCTTGGAAACATGAAGACAGACTCTGAATCTGTGAGGTTACACTGCCTGATCATCACTGAGATGAGGAGTTCAATTTCCTGCTAACACAATCAGGTTACAGTTTCACATTTCCTGCACTGTTTGACAGTTGCTTTACTTGCATATGTGCCTGTAGATGCTTGCACCCCAACCATTCAGATTGCTTTGCCCTGTCTCATACTACATTATCATTATAGCATGGAAATAGAAAAAAAACAAACAATGTATTACAAAGTCATATACTGTGCCTAATCTCTGGTAACATTTGTGCAGTGTTGTAAGGTCACCTAACACACTTTCTCTAGTTTATAGTAAACACAAGGCGACATAGTAATTACCTTTGTAAGATCCCGTTCTCCTGTGGTATCACTCCATTGATGGCTGCCTGTAATTTAAGTGGAAGGATGTCATACAACACATTATCATCTTCATTTTCCTGTTTTAGTTTGAGATATTACAACATAGGGCTGGGCGATTGTACCTCAAATCAATATCATGATTAATTGAACATTTTACCTCGATTATGATTAATGAACGATTATTTCGTTTTAGTTTTTTGCCCTCATAGTTCACTGACATGGTCTCTACTGTAAATATGCTCAACTATAAAAGCTGGGATATTTTTTCTAATAAAATAATGTATATCTGATTAACTATTTTGTGGTTATTTATTGAATATTTCGAACTGAAATCAAAGCATCGCTTGAAATGAAAACAACACATTTTAGTTTTAAAGTAGAAATTATCAGCAAAGGTAATCGAATACTCAGTCCACATTCAACCAGGCAAGTTGACTAGATACACATTATTTTTTGTCTGTACCATTATGTTAGTAAATGTTTGTGTGATATAAGCTTGTTGAGTTTCAGGCCCAACCTATTAAAGTGCAAAAAAGAATGATGGGAAATTTAAACAGGCTGTGGCTGATCAGCAACACAGAAAGCTGAAAGGACAAACATCACAGCATCCACGGTCGGCACTGTGCTTTTGTTTGAATGGACAATTGACTGGACTGCACTCGAACGCTCACTATTCTTTTCAGCTAAACAAGTTAGATTAACTCAGTGGTTATGTGCTGGTAAAATCTGTGCACTCTTCCTTTTTTATGGAAATATGTGAATACTGTATGAAATGGTAAAAATAAATAACAAGGACTTAAATTCCAGTGATACTGAAAAGCAAACTAAAAGCTTTGTCGGCCTTTATGAAAGGCAATGATGGACGGATACCTTCCACAATCATACCCCTTGTCACCACTTATTACATGTGCGCCTGGCCTTTTGATTTGTTGATAATTTCTGCCCCATTGATTCCATTGATCAGAAGTTAAAGTGGAAGCAAGATGGAAAATCACAAAAGGTAATAAAGAGGATTAATGATGGCTGAATTCAATTTTGATGATACAGTACATATATATATATATAGAGAGAGAGATGGATATACATGTATATAATGTTTGTATGATTAAAACAACATTTGGATAAAGAGCTTCAAGTTTCAAAAAGTTATCTATTCTTTCTTTCAGAATACTATAGCATAGATGTTGACCCAAATTTCACTCTCTAACATCAAACACCCTCTGTGTTTGTTATTAGAGGGGAAACAGGCCTTTAAGTGGTAACAGCTTGCCTTCTGTATAAGAGACTGTAGTCCTCTGGAATAATTCTAAAAGACACAAGTAACCAGTATCACATGAAGATAAGTACAGATAAATTAAAACAGTTAGTACTTAGCTGTTTGGTAGTTTGTTGGCATTAATACCCGAGATCGTTTTTTTACAAATTTAAGAACATGAGGAAGTGAGAAGGGTTAACAACATGGAACAATTAATTTGTTCTTACTTAAGAAAATAATTGGAGCATATTGACTATATTAGATATACAAGATGATCCAGAGGGATAATGAAATCAAACTCCAGGAGTGGTTTGATGACTGCTTTGGATGTTTTGGTTGTTTTTAGTGTGTGCCTATTTTAACCTCAAGCTTTATGCAGTTAAATCTAAAGCCACTTTTATCCACTAACTCATTACAATCAAAGGAAGAAGAACGAAAGAATAATTCATGTCGCAAATGTTTAAAAAAATGTTTTTTTATTTGACCTACTTTCAATTGCTCACTATACAAATACACAAACAGGTTAGTGTTTGTCAATGTTTACAAAAACTACCAGCTCTTGCAGAGAAACCACAAGTTATCAGATTTACAGGTGCAGTGATTCAAGGCCCCACCATCTGTCTGCCTGCTTTGATCTTCCGCCAGCATTAGTCTAAATATAGACTGACCCCTTCTGACATGTACTTCATGGTAAAGAGTTCCTTGCTTTTGACTCATAATGAGTTAATAAAAAGCTGACAGAGACATTCTCTCTTACAGTGTCTCTTCACCCTATAATACCTCTAAGAACACATTTTCTCTGTTGGGCAGGGGTGTTGACACTACCCAATTAACATGACATCCTTCAGGGTGAAATTAAGAAACTATTTTTCAAACAAAATTACACAGTGCTTGTTATGGGATGTTAACTGCCCTCTTGAACTCATTCTCTAGATGTCCTTTCTGTCAAAGAGCAAGGCCCAATGCCTATACATAATGGACTTACCACTAAATCCCAGTTATTGAGCTCTAACAGAGTGATTGCTTCTGCAATGTTGTCAATTCCAGTGCAAGCCTGTGAGAGAGAGAGAAAAACAGGACAAAGTGAATCATAAATAAGAAAGCACCACTTTGCTGGCTGTCTTCACATTAAGGACTGTGAATCTGTTGATTTCAAGTTGTTATGCACCACAGATCATATCAAAGAAATGAAAGGCAGCTCTCAATAAATATGCAAAAAAAATGTATTGTACTGCAAAGACTTCTATTTCATATTATTTTTAAACATTTCATACAAACTATTTCACATTAATTGCAACAAAATAAAGAAAAGACAAGCTAAACATGCTCAGGTTTCAAGTTGAAAGTAATGTTATCTGAAACTACCAACATAAAGAAAACAAAGATTCATGAGAACCTCTGGCTATTGTAATTTAGACACACAGATATTAAGCACATGCTACTATATAAATGATTTATGAAATTGTTGGACATTAGTCTCTGGTAACGGTGGTCTGTTATTTGTTTTTAGTGTTTGCTTATTTTTTTATACTACTGCTAGGTTTAGCAAGTATCATTTGTTTTTTATAACAGCTGGGAGAAAGGGATATTTTTAAAATGTTGGCTTTTCAAGATATCTGTTGGACAAATAATTTTACTTTGACCAATCAATGCTATTATGACTTATAAGACATTGCTGCTCTCATTTATTTTGATTCACTTTTTGCTAGATGCACAACATCTGTTATTTCAATATGCTTTACTTAACTCCCCACAACACAAAAACACTTGATATCTTCTGTCAAGTTGCTGATTAAATATAGTTGCTGATATGTTACATTTGTAAAACCATATCATGAAGCTATAAAAATCCAATTCCAAAGAGGAGATAATGAATAGCTCAGACATATGTAAGCCTTGTTCTCAGGACATGGTAGTAAACAAACTAAAGTGTGTTGCTAGTTTCTCCTATAAAATAGCAGATGCACATTGGGAATAGTTCTGCAACGAAAAAAAAAAGTCCTGGCACTATAGAATAGCTTTGCGAAATATGAAAGAAGGAGGCAGAGATGCTTAATTGAACATACAGTCTGTAATAGCATTACATAATGTCATATTTGTTTTCACCCAAACATCCAAACCATGTGAGTTAAAAGTGATGGAAACTTGTTCAATGTTAGTGCTCAGGCCTATTTTTCCCGTATTATATAGTATATAGACAAACACGAGTTATATCACACAGAGAGAAGGATCTATGCCAGCTTTATATTATCTTAGTATTGACGTCAACAAACACAATGACAAACCATACAGAAAGCTACACTTCTGCCAGTTTAAAGGAAATGCATGATTTCGCAGCCAGATCTTTTTATTTTAAACTAATGACCCTTAAGATGTCTCTTAGGGACACGTAGGTCCTCATGGTTTTTAAACCCTGACCCGACGACAGTGTAAACAAGCTGACAGCGTCGTAGCTCTCATTTAAACTATGTTGTCGTTATATGTCAAGCAGGAAAACGTGACACAAACGCAAGACACGGGTTATTCAGCTGGTTGAACGGGCAGCCGTCATCTAGTTAATGATGCTACAGCTAACTATTACCTTCAGAATCAGTTAGCGAGCTGTTTTTGTTTGTTAGCTTCCTGTGCTAGCCACTGTGAGCTCTGTTGTTTACGACGCCAGTCTGGGCCGTGTGTACGGTTGTTGACACCAGCCCCAAAACAATTCAGCAACGACAAACAGAGAACCGAATCAAATGCTCGGGACAAACAAACCTGAAAGTCGGCCAGAATCATTTCTCTATCCATGTTGCTATCGCCGCTTTCGGAGGCCATGGCAATGACTGGCTAAAAGCGATTCTTCTTCCACTGGCTCTCGTCGCTGTCTCGCCTCACCAGAGGGACACTGAGTATTAATAAAATACTTTGCTTAGACAAGTCAACTCGTAAGAGGTTGGCACAAAGAATATCTTACACCTTATCGGAATTCAACACCTTCAGAGAGACGAAATTCTGGAAAGTAACGTTTCAGCCTTCAGTTATCTCATATCAGTATTGTCATCTCCATTGCTTTGCGGCTGACGTAAAGCGTCTGTCTATGTCGTAAACACTCAAACGAGGACGTAAGATGATTTTCTAACCGTTAACTTTCTAGTAGATGTACCTGTAGACTACATAAATGCTTTTTTCAACCAGCGGACCCTGAAATGTTGTGCGATAGTCCTATAATTATAGGCTACCAGTGGGCCTATTCTTTGAAACGTGTCTCTGCGCATAAAAGTTATTGCGCCTAACAGTGTAGCCTATAATATCTTCAAGCCTAAAGATCTAATTCTAGACTAATAAATGTGCAGACCACGATGAGCATGTAGCCTAGATACATCGGTAACAACAGTTTTAAGGGCGAATTGGTGTTTGGGAGAAAAAAAAAAGATTAACAATTTGTTTTTCTTCTTTAGTTGCAAACAGCAAACAAAAGACAAGAAGGAAGTTATCGATCGGATGAACAACGAACCTTTCTTTATTTGCACACACAGCCACTTACTGAATGTCTAATTGTCCTGTTTTGACACAGATTGCCTAACAACTATCACCGGTCATGTGGTCGATTTGAACAATGTTTTCACTTCACTCGAGCCCTTAATGACATTATAAAAGCTCACAAATGCTTCACATATAGGGAAGTATGTATAGCCTCGACTATCACCTGCCCATAGCTGCTGGAACCAGAAGTAAACCAAGCTTTTGGGCTCTACTAAGCTCCATCACTAGAGGGCGGCAAGATGACACGAAGCTGATGGGTACCCACCACCACAGTTGCTTCAATGTACGTCTCTGTTGTGTCTGTTGGGGTTTAGACAGTTCAATATAAACCAAAGTGCGTAGTTTTTTCCCAAATTCTTTGGCTTTCTGAAATGTAGGCTAAACCCTGTATCAGTGGCATCTTATTTATAAAGGGGCGGATTCACAACCGCTTCGTTGTTACAGCATCATGTTACAAAACTCCACGTCCCCGCCCCCTTTTACAGATTCCATCCAATCACACCATTTCATCTTTTAGGCAACATTGTTTAAAAATTATTTACTCAGCCGATGTGTGAGGACAAACATCCTATTGTCACCAGCTTTAGCTGCACTTCTAACGAACCTTGCATGTGACAGTATGCCACTAACGATATCTCAGCAGGAGCTGCACCGTGTTTGGACATTCAGCATGCATGTTTGAGAGACAGTATTGACTCGGACATTATTGTGACAGCGGCTAATGGAGGATTTACCGTAGGGTAGGTTTCCTCTCGAGAAACAGGATGATCGTGCCATTTTGGCACGGACTTGCTCCCTTCTCTGATGCTCTCAGCCCTAAAGAAGACTTAATAACAGGATCGTAGTCGAATTGGATACCAGCCCTTTTTAAAATTAGTCATTGTTTTTTTTTTTTTACATGAGCGGGAAGTGAGTGTAAATGTCCGCCGTAGCCATTTTAATAACTGTTTTGCTTTTTATCTTGGCCTATTTCTAAGGCTTTCGACATGGTAGGATTGTACAGTGACCAATCTCATGAAGGAAAGCTTGTGGTATGGGTATAATTCATGGTATAGGCTAAGTACAGTTAAAGAACATAGCCTAGTTCTAGCCATTTTTTCTTATTTTCTTAATTTTTTCAAGGCTATATCCTAAAAAAATAAAAGTGTAATTGCTGTTGCTGTATGCTACCCATATCCATTGACTAAAATGTATTGGCCTGCATTAATACTTGAGGGTCTTGTATCTTCACCAGATCAGATAAACATCTGATCATTAGACTGTTTCTGTTGCTAGGTGGTGCTCTTACAACATGTATAATTTTAAATGTTGCTATGATATTTAATGCATTGGAAAGAATTTGAGTATGCCAGTCACTCATAAGCTAAACTGCAAAATTAAAGACTAACATAGCCCGTATGAAAGGTGTATATAAAATCAGTTAAAGTCACTATATCAATTTAGTATCAAAGATCAAAATATGCAGAAAAAGAAGGTGTGATTTATATATATATATTTTTTTAAAGTAGTCTATCATGTGTTTTAGTTCCTACTACATTGCATATTTATAAGAAATCGATGTTTGATCAATCCAATCCAGAATAATTTAAATGTATGTAAAGGTGAAAAAAGATACAAATGAAAGGTCTGGGTCAGGTGATTTTAGTATACACATTGAAAAGTAATCCTATTGTGCTTGTTGTTTTCAGCCCTGTCTTTGAGGACCTCATTATCTGCTGCTTACATTTGTTCTTTTTTAAATATAGATTATTGAGACGTAAGCCCCATTGTCCTCGTGTGATGTGGCAGAATTTTCTCCTTGCTGTATTGGGTCATCTAAGGTTTCATGTAAGGGGAGGTGGGGCCTCAGAGAGCTGTAGGCCAGACTCTCTCCTGGATTAAAGCAATTCTTCACCCATCATATTATTGGGAACGTTGGATTCTATTTCTTGATATTTTTTACAAGAATGGCCGAGTTGTCAGAAGCAGACATGCTCTGCAATGCCTCTGCCAGTGGACAACTACCAGATGTGTTGATTTTGCTTCAAAATGGAGCCGATGTTAATGGATTCAATACTTTCAACAGAACTGCATTGCAGGTTGGTACAAACGAATTTTAAATTAGTTTCTTTCAAAGTGCTTTTGGGGAAATAAACATACTCAATGCTCGTAGTGACGATGTGACACACATGCCACATGTTTGACTTCCTTCTCCTATTGTACTTTTGTGATGATATCTGATTATGTTTTATATCATTTCTTAAGTTAATAGGCCTATAGATAGACAGATGTCAGAGGACGATTCTTATCTTACCTAAAAATATTTGTCAAACTAATCAAATCTTTCACACAAAAAAAGGCCTATAGTTTTGCTGTAAATGATTATTTTAAGTTTAGCCTATATTATTACTGTTATTTTGATCATTTAATCGCTTGTTTCTATTTATTTTTACTGCTCTTACCTTCTTATTGCTGTTATCTATTTTTATTTGCTTTTAGCTCGTTTCTTCTTTAAATCTTTGGTCCTTTTGAGCTCAGCTTGTGTTGTTGGGTTCTTGTCTTTCCTGGGTTCTTATAATGGCCGGGTTATATATGTCTGGGTATCTTGCTATATGGGTTCTTTTCTGTTGGATTGTCATTTATTATTTGGAGTATTTTGCATTTGTTATATTCTTTCTGTTGTTTATGTTTTTCTGTGTTTGGTTTAGTTTGCTTTGTTCTTGTTTTTGCCTTTGCTGCTTGTCGAAGCACTTTGTAAACCTGTGTTTTTAAAGGTGCAATATAAATAAAGTTATTATTATTATATTGTAAATATGAAAAAAGTGTCAGCTGGTTTTAGCTGAGCTATAAAATGTTGCTGTTATAGGCTAGTAGGCTATCCGTTTTAAATGTGAATGTTATTGACATACAGATCTTGAAAAATAAGTTGCACTTAAATAATACAATTTTAGTTGTGTTGTATCAAAGAAAGATAATTCTACATAAAATAGGCTACTTTCGTTTTAGCAACTGCTGTGCAGAAAAAAACAGCAGTTATGAAGAGGAAATGAGTTGGGCCACACAAACAGTAAGCTCTCCACATACGTTATTCACAAAAACCTAAAAATAGTCATACAAATATCCTGTTGCTACCACTACTAGGAATTATGATAATGACACGGGTCACTTAGATTATCACCAAATTGAGTAATTTTCTGTCTTAAAATTAATACATCTGATTTATACATAGCATTTATCCTGTATGCAGCTCTAATGTTGTTTCAGTGATTAAAAAAAACAGCTATCTATAACCCCTTAGCAACCATCTACATGCTAATATTCTATGAATTCCTACTTTTGCAGTAGCCTACATTGTCTTAAACACTGTAAAAGAGGCTGTCATGTCGATGAATAACAAGCTTAAGTCTGTAAAATGAGCGTGTAAAGCCTGTAGTTTTATAAGCCAGGCTAAAGCGGCCTACTTTGTTCTTGGTCGTTTCTTCTTATTCAGCATCTTAATCAAAGCCTAATTTGTGTCTCCTCTTTCGTTCTTTGTAAAGGTGGTGAAGTTGGGGGACACTGCACTTGTTGAGGCCCTCCTCGAGGCAGGGGCAGACCCCAACGTGCCCGACCCGGTCCTGAATCTCACCGTGACCCACGACGCCGCACGCGAGGGCTTTATAGATTCTGTGCGCGTGCTTGTGGACCACGGCGCAAACACGAACCTCGTCGATGGACACGGTAACCTGCCGCTGCACCTGGCCGCCAGGGAGGGCCACCTTGACGTGACGCAGCTGCTGATTGAATGCACCGCCAACCCCCAAACCGCCAACGGCGAGGGATACACAGCCGGAGAGCTCGCGCTCCTCTACGGGAATACTGACACCTTCAATTTCATCCAGGAATATTTGGGTGCACGTGAGTCTAGGTTGTTTTTACTAACGTCCCTTTAAAAATGTCGTCCAACTAATAGACTCAAGTTTTAGTTTTATAGACAGGGAGAGAATTGCTGTAGCATGGTATAACGCAAACTTGACTATCCTAAAGGAGAGTAGGCCTATGAAGTCGAATATTTTCCACGAATAACGAATATTTCTGTTAGCCTACTATATAAGCCAATATGATTAGGATATATAGATGAAAGGCTTACAGGCCCAAACAAAAAGCTGATGTTCCCCCTTCTCAGCAGCTGCCCCTGTTACGTCGCGCGCTACGTGTAGGCCTACAACATTTGGGAATCCAAGGTTCGACTTTCCTTCTTGTTAAGTGTAGCTGCAACATTTACAAACACGCTGTGAAATGAATGTGCCTATAGGCCAGCAGGCTAATACAAGAAGACATGGTAACGGTAACACAAATTCATACAGTCCAAATAAGGGCGCAGTAACTTGCACAAAAACATATAAAACTACCGTAAGAACATGTCAAAAGATAACAAAATATAAATACCTTTAAAAATGAATGAATTGCTTTTTAATATAAAAACTTTACTTTAAAATAAAACCACTTTAAAATATCTTAATGTGTGTATTTGGATGTTTGAAAACAGCTAGATGTAGAGACACATTTCCTTAAAAATGTTAGGAGTTTATTGCTCTGCGGATCTTTTATAGACTTTTAGATATCATTTTACAAGTATGGGACATATTTAACTGAAATAGATTCACCATTATCACTCAATAGATTAAATAATCTCTTTATAGAGTGTTTGGTAGGCTATTGCTTTTGTTTTGTGTTTATTCCAATAATTGACTGCAAATTCTTCTTGTACAAATCCTTTATCTGTGGGATTAAAAAAAAAAAATCTAACAACAGAGTTCCTTATACACCCTTTGTCTTACTTTAATCCAGGACACTCTGGACCAAGGATATAATAGTTTGGGATTTTTCATTAGTCTGTAGGCCTACTTTTATTTCGTTTTGATTTTTTGTTTTCAATTTTAGTTTAGTTTTCATTCGTTTTTATTGCTGGTTTGTTAGTTTATTTTAAGATAAAAAGCAAGGACATTTTCTCTAATTCTATGTAATTTTAGTAAGTTTTGTAAACCCATTACGTTTCAGTTAGTTATTGTTTTTTGGTATTTATTTGAGTTTCAATTAATAAAAATGTTTTTGTTTTTTTACATTTTAGTTTTCATTTATCTTAATAACCTTGCTCTCAACTAAGCAATTCATGGACAACTTGTCTAAACCCTATGAAAGTCTGCAATGTTTTTAACACCATGTCAAAGTCGCTTGTAACAAATTAAAACTTAAACTCTTGTTGTCTGATTATTATTTGGGTTAAACCCATTTCCTCCAGAAGTTGAAGAACTTAGACGTACGCTAAGCCTGCTTGAACAAATACATGGACTGCTTTTACTGTGTAGTTTATGAGTGAATGCGATAAGTTATCATCAGACTTGGCAAGTTAGTCAAGACATCCTACTCCCCAGCTTCTCAATCCTTCCTGTATGATCTTGGACATCCCCTGTTGGACATCCCCTGAAAACCTCAGCAGGAATGTGATGCAGGCATCCCAGATTTCAGATCCACTTTTGGGTTACTTTTTATACAAATGAAATTACTTCCTGCTCCCTCCTGATGGCTTAACTTCTGACCCTATTTTTAGGGCTACCCCAGCTGTCATTACGGCCACTAGTATTAGTGATCTGATTCCTTCTGTCACAAAACAAAGGTCATGACCACCATCCCTTGTCATCAAGACTAATGGCAAGCATCTTATTTAGCACAACACCTTTATTGTATAACATATTATCGGCTGATAACACAATTAAATTTTTCGCTCACACAACACAAGGCCTGTGATACTCCACCTGCATCAGTAACTCTATCCCATTCTAGAGATAGTTGGATTGGGGTCTGCCCCCGCCAGAGTTATTTATTATTCTTGAATATTTGGAAAAATACTTCAGACAGTTGTTTTCTTTGAAATCAGGAACCACTTGCTACTAGATTTTTGGTTGCAAAAAATACTTTTTCTTACTTTATATTACTTTGATGATTCAATTCATGAATTCAATTTCTGCTGAGAAATTATATTGAATGTATTGCTGTTTAATATTTTCCTGTGAGAGTGAAAGTTTCTTGCTGCAGGGGTGTTGTTGTTGTGTTGTTGTCAAAATTACCGTAAATGTTGAACCAATTGCGCACTAGAAACACAAGGACGTCGTTTTAACTGGGGAAGCTGCCACTCTCTGTTGCAAGTAGAATAGCTACAGTCAAAATGATAATATTACCAAAAATAAATTATCTCTTTTCAATGATCCCAACCCAACCAATCGCTGGACTCCATAATAAATAAGTTATGAAAAATAAAAAAACAAGGATTAAACTCACTACACTGTAAAAAAGTAAAGACACAGGAGGACTAGAGGCACCTAATTTTTAGTTCAACTTCCTCGCAAACCAATTACAGTACATCAGTGGAAAAGCTCTCAGCCTCACTCCAAGACCAAACTCATTTTGAAGCAACCTGGACCCCTCTTCTTAGGGCATTACATTTACAAACACCTCCACCTGTAAGCCAGAGCGCTCAACCCAATTAATCAATCATCTACAAAACACTTCTGTTCTCACTACCACCATAACAATAATCACCATATCTGTTACCACTACTTATTTGTGTCTGTTAATTTTTATACAACTACTTCTCTAGTGTTTTTTCTGATTTTGTTTCTTCCTGCATTAATATAAACTTGAGTTTTATCTTTTTTTTTAAATTTATTTATTTTTTGTAATCATAAGTTTGGACATACTAATGCATAAATTAACCTGTAAAACCTGAACAAGACTTAACAAGCAAAAACACGACTACAACTCCTTGTTGTGGTAAGCGCTGCTAAGGTTTGTCCCAGTTGTTGTTTTCCCAGTTCTACTTTACTCCCCCAGTTTTTTGTTGTTGTTTTGTTTTGTTTTCATTTATTTTTTCTCTCATTATTTTTTTTTTTACTTATTTTTGGCACATCTCTGCCCGATATAAAAAAGCAAGTATGTACAACTATCTGTTGGTTTGTGCGTGTGTGTGTGTGTGTGTGTGTGTGTGTGTGTGTGTGTGTGTGTGTGTGTGTGTGTGTGTGTGTGTGTGTGTGTGTGTGTGTGTGTGTGTGTGTGTGTGTGTGTGTGTGTGTGTGTGTGTGTGTGTAAAAGTGCAACGGCTGCCTCTCGAACTGTTCTGTCTTTATTAATGTTATCAAAAGTCCACGTCTGTAACAGTGATCATGTAATGACTTGGGCTACTAATCCATGGTGATATCGTGCGGGGCTGGTTGGGGATGGCTGCGGCAGGTGGTTTCTTGGTGGTAGGGCAGTGGCTGGGGCAAGAGCAAGGACCCACAATACCCTCTCTGACTCTCAAACAAGGAAAACAACACTACAAAAATATAGAAAGCATAGTTAAACAAATAACTAACTAAAACCAGACAAAACAAATCAACTCAGGGAGAAATGAAGGTGTCGCCCCTCAATGGTCAAACTGCCTCCATACGGTCTGGTAGTTGACCACTCTGGGAAAAGGCACTGGTTTTGTCAGGGCCGGCACTCTCCTCTGGGTCTGGCTGTGGCTCTATAGACAATAGATCTCCGCATGACTCCCAAAAGTAAACAAATAAGAAATTACCAGTGTGGGCGCTCCTTGTCTGCCATGCCTGCTCTGCCTATGGTTGTGCTGCTGGTTGCGTGCCTCTCTGATGGCCTTCTCTGACCCCGCACTTCATTGCTGTGAAGGCTCATGGTGGATGGTGTGGCATTGTAACATTTTGGTTGCAGTTGATTATTATAACACATTTGTTGTATGATCGCTATGCAGTATGGTATAAGAGATAATAATAATATTGTTTTCTTCGTGGTTGCATTCTGTGGCCTAAGTTGTGGGTGGTAACTGTGCTTTTGCCTTATAATCGTGTGTGCAGTACGTCCGAATGAACTGGTGATTATTGCATCTGTGTCTCATTATCTTTTAGAAACCTTAGCCCTGGCGTATATGATCCCTGTGCATTGAGAGTGTGTGCGCATGTGCGTGTGTGTGCGTGTGCGTGTGTGTGTGTGTGTGTGTGTGTGCGTGTGCGTGTGTGTGTGCGTGTGTGTGTGTGCGTGTGTGTGTGTGTGTATTTGCTTGGGTGTGTGAATGGGTACGTTTGTGTGAGGGGAACTCGACTGTTTAATCTGTTATGTGTCATTAGGCTATGTATTCATGTGTATACTTGTAATGTTACTCTTCTTTTTCTTTTATTCTGAGTCTTGTCAAGACAGATCTCTCAAGTTGGGTTGTTCATTGACTGTTGCCTGTGAAATTGCCCCCCCCCCCCCCCCCCCCCCCCTTTGTCCTTTGTGTCACTGTTTCACTTGTTATGTTATTTCACGAATAAAAGGAAAAAGAAAAAAACATAGTCGAGGCATGTAAATGTAAAGCAACAATACGACATTTGTTTTGACGTTGTTTTGTGGTTGTTTGAAGTTGCAGACAAGGTATCATTATGTCTGAGCCCATCTTGGACCAGTCTTATATTTATATAAGTCTTATAATATAAACTTCCATGACGACTGTTTTCATCAGCATTATTTACAGCAGGCTGATAAAGAGCACCAGACTAGGAAGTGACACCACATTCAGGTCTAAGCATTTCTGATTTGCTCGAGTTTGTTAGTATCAGACTAAAAATGTAATTCCGAACATGCTACTATCGTTGCTGTGTCTTTTCTGAAAGCCCCGTGTGGTCAGTCTGTCTCGATGAAAGGGTTTCGTGAACGGTCGGCTATATGAATCATAGCCTTACAAATATAAGTGTTGCTCTTTGTGGATATAGCTTAAGGATCTGATAACACATGTTTTAAAATGTGACAAAAATAAATATAAAATCATATGGAGGCAACCAAAAGCACGAGAGGAGCTGCGCCAGAAAGTAGACCCTGAACATTCACCCAGACCTTTATGCGGTCGAAAATTAAAGTCTTTTTATTTCTCGAGGCTGTAATGTAAACGCTACTCTCCTGCGTTTGTGTGTGTATGTCTGTGTATTTCGTAGGAACACAAAGTCAAATTATAGGTAGGCCTACGTTTAGAGACACTTGATTTTGTAGCCTATAGGCTATTAAAATGCAAAAAAAAAAAGAAAAGAAGAAGAAATAGTTAAAGGCTTTGGTATATATTGCTCCTATCTAGTCTAAAATAAAGTTAAGAACAGTTACAATGAAATACTCCTCTTATTCATTTCGAACCAATTCATTTTAACTTGTGTCTGCAACATGTGGCTATCGAATATAGCACATATGCGCAATGCAACCAGTTAAACTCTAGTTGTTTTATATAGCCTACAATCCATGCTGTAATTCTGCTTTATTTAAATAAAATGGAAAAAATATAAATGTAAGACTTGTGTATTGTTCTGTTCAAATCGAATATTTTAGGCTGAAGCTGTTATATCTGTCTGATTGGATGCATCCTTTGGAAAGCCATTTAATTCATAAAGGCTATAAACAGTAGTTATTCTTCAGAACGACCCAGCTGTAAAACCTTCTGATGCGAAAGCTGTTCTGATTTTGAGCTGAATGTTTAACATTTAACAACATACTTCAGACATGATCATCGCTCACCCCAGGCCTACTTATTATTATTTTATCATCTCAACTCAGATGACCTTATCCTTTCATGAATTATTATTACTATTAGTCTAATACATACATATTAGTATTATTATCATCATTATACATAACCAAACCGGTCATTAATAACACAAATACTACTACTAATAATAATAATAACAACTATTACTAGTAATATTGACATTATTAAACTTAAAAGAAAGAAAGAAAAAAACAACACAAAACAAACAACAATCATAGAAAGATTCAAATAGATAAAACGTGAAGAAAAAAAAACTTTCACACATTAAAAGCTTGTTTAAAATGTAATGAGCAATGTTTTGCATGTGGATAGATCAGTGCAGTCTTGAATTTGTTTGTAGAGTGAGTTACAGCGGGACATAAGATGATGTGCCGTAAAGAATGTTCTTGAAGTAGTGAAGTCTACAGGCCTAAAAAAAAGGCATGGATCAGTGTTTCTGCAGCAGAAAAGGAGAGAAAGCCGGGCTGAGACGGGCTATGTGTTTAAGGTTGAAGAAGGCAGTTCTTGTTTATCCAAAGGTCATTGTGACTTCTCGAGTGTGGACGTGCGCTTTGATTGACATGGGCAATGAGAGTAGGCTGATCAACGAAACGACCAAACTGAACGCAATTTGCATTTAAAAAACACATTAAGGTTATTGCTTAACAAATCACATCAGATTTAATATTTCTTGTAATTCCATGGACGTGTAAAACACCATTTGAATGTGTATTTCTCATTTGCTTATTAGTTTGGCCCTTTTAATCACATTTATTTAGGCTACAGCCTACTTTACTTTAACTCTGCAACATAAACTAATTTAATGTTTTTCTTCTGCCTTACAGATTGAAGGACAACGAAGACGAAGAAGAAATGCCAGTTATGGTTCCTCTCTTTATTTCTGAAAAGATTGTCAATAAATCAACTGCAGTGAGAGAAGGTCTGTGAACTCTTTCGGGTATCCGTGCTGTTATATTTTGTCTGTAGTGATGACAGGGAAGATGTGCATGTTTCAAAAAAGAAGCCTAAAAACCTATAATTTGTGACTTAACAAATATACTTATCCTATCTAAATAATAGCTTATTATGCTATTTAACTATAAGGCTTTCGGGGATTGGCATTATTAAAGCAACATTTGAATTAGCATATGCTTACTGATAATCTGTGAGCCTCTGAATAGGCAATATTTTATGTAGCTAGGCCTACAGATAAACACTATGTTGTAGGCCTACACATGCGATCAAGACAGTCCTCACTTCTGGAACGCTGGGCTTTTATTTTGAGTCATTTGTTACACCTTACCGCAATGCATACTTTACACACTCCGCGAAACATCGTTATTGCTGGTTTGACTATCATTTCTGAAGTTGGGGGTGGCGCGACCGCAGTGGAGCATTTTTGGCTTTATGTGCAGATACTCTGCATTTTTTTAGATACTGTAATGCCCAATAACAGTTCAAAATGAATCAGTTAGTATCAGCTGCTACTCGCAGACTTGACTTTCAATTCAAGCGACGCTAGCAGGCTACCACCTGTAGGCGTAACCCCCTCCTCCCCCGCTCCTACCACCTGTAGACTTACTACCACCTGTTCCGTCACATCAAACTTCAGACTGAGTATAGTTTGTCAAATAATTCAAATAATCAGAGTTTAATGCTTCTTGTTGTTCGAATCTACAGGGGACTTTAGTAAGAAAGCTTTAAAATAGCCCACCTTTCACTTCATGTGCTTTTTTCACAAGGCAGCATGGCCTAAAATATAAGGATAATCTAATAGCATGATTACGATTAAATAAAAAAGTAATGAGATTTGGAGAACTTGATCAATATTTTATTATTGTCTTGTAGATCTAGGCCAAAAATACTGAGAGTCACAGAAGTCCAACCAATACTATAACCATTCAACTTTTACTGATATAGCGCCTTATCACAACATAATTTATAACTTAAAAACTTAACTTAAGATGGCCTACTCTGTTATATAGTGTTTACAGAAATGCAAATATGAATACAATAACAATAAGAAAACACAACACTTGCCAACAGTGGCATGGACATTAACTTGCAGACACTTTGAGCAGAATGAAGCTGGTGGCCATCCATCAGAAAGTGGAAAAGGGGAGAGACAGAAAGAGAGAAAGGAACAAAGACGAACAGGCACAGCAAAAAATTTAACAGATCAGCAGGATCAGCAGTGGATGGCCCTTGCTTTGCTGTCAGCAGCAACAGGAAACAAGCTACACCCACTGGCAGTTATTTTTTAGGATCAAAGGCATTCAATTTTTTGCCTGTAGTTGATAAAATTATGCAAATGTATGTTTTGCAAACAAGGAAGGGTGAACCAAACATCCACATAAAACATATACACACCCCATTGCATGAAACACCATTCACATAAAAGCAAACACTGACTGAGAATCTCCATCTTAAACAGCAGTCATGTAAGCCTAAATCATTCCAGTGAGGGTGAATCTTTTTATTTCATGGAATGAACAGGTCACCTGAAGCTCACAGTCAGGGCTAAAATTCAATCTGGACTGTAATTCATGACTGTTATTAGGTGCAGCTGTTTTAAAGTTCAGTGGCTGGCCATCAGTGCCGGGACCCATGAGTCATCAAAGATGTGAGCACATTCGATACTCAGATGGGCATGTTTAATACAGTGCAGACTTCATCTAAAACAGTGAGTCACAGCTGGGCTGTCCCTGGAATGCAAATGGAATGTGCTTTGTTAAGGGGATGACTTTCTGGGGCCCAGCTACGTGGGGGGCCATATTCACAACAAAAAACACACAATCTATTCATCATAGCCTGTGTCAAAATACAATAACCTTTTCTTAAAATTCAATTCAATTTAAATTCTTTTTTTTGCGATGTTAATGTTATTGAACTTAAATGTTAGGCCAGTAATGTCCGACTGTACAGCGATGCCAGGACCTGCACAATAGTCAGAATGTCAGAAAGGAGAGGAAGCTAACTTGACAGCTCGAACTTGTTGACAACCTTTTTTTAATCAGCTACCGCTAATGATCCAAACCACATGTATTTATATTATTAAATGATATCTGCAGAGTATCCATTCACCTGGCCTTGGAGGGGCCCAGCCATCTCTGTGGGCGGGCCTGTGCATTGGTACTTATTCCTCATTCCTGGGGTGCTGGTTTCACTTCTGAGAGGTTTTGCAGAGGTTCATCTGTAAATACATACTTGCATGGATGCCCACACCAACAAGATGACAGAGTACCTGTTTGGCAAGCACACCCTGGGTAGGAAAAGCTAAATGCAGAGTCAGGATTAAGCTTTCAATGAGAGTCTTAATGACGCAAAGGCTTTAAAAAAAATAAACACTTAAACACTGCAAACAATTACTCATATGATGCCGTGCTCATGGTCAACTGCAGTAGCGAATGTTTTTAATTATGAGTGTAAACTTCACGGTTTTAGGACTCTACGCTGCTCTGACTTTGACCGCTGATTCAAACCAATATCGTGTTCAACCTAAAGGAAAGAGGCTCCACAATATTAATTGAGGGCATTTTACAACAGAAATAGTTCTGTAGAGTAATGAACTAAGCAACAAATAAGGTTCTAAATGCCATCACAAACCCCTGATCCTCTTGACACATACACATATGGACCATAATAAAGTCAGGTACAAACAAATATGCAGGTACAAACACACAATAAGTAACAAAAGGCATGTTTCCATCCACACTTTGCAGGGGGAGAGCATAGGATTTAAAGACAAACGGATAGTGGAGGGCCAAGTTGATGACTGATTTACCGGTCCGGCTTAAGATAAAGATAAAGATAAGATATACTTTATTCATCCCAGCAGGGAAATTGAGGTGTTCCAGCAGCCAGCATACATACAAACACACACACAACACAACACATATATACATACATACAAACACACAACACAACACATATATACATACATATCCCACCCATACAAAAAAACATGAGCTCACAATACAGTTTGATATATGCAACTCAGGCTAAAGTTTAAAAGTTTAAATGTCTTCTGTCCTTACTTAAAGGGGAGTTGTTATAAAGTGCAATTGCAGTAGGTAAAAAAGTGTTTTAAAATCTGTCCTTTTTGCAGCTTAGCTGCTGTAGCCTCCCACTAAAAACACTCTTTTGTTCACACACGAGATTGTGTAAGGGATGCATGTTATTGTCCATAATGTTCAACAGTTTCTGTATCATCCTTCTCCCCATCACCACCTCCAGGGGCTCCACAGCAGTCCCCAGCACAGAGCCAGCCCTCCTTATCAGCTTGTTAAGCTTTTTAGAGTCACAAGCCCTGATGCTGCTGCCCCAACAGACGGCTGCAAAGAAAATGGCACTTGCCACAACAGTCTGATAAAACATGGATAACATTTTGCTACACACATTAAAAGACCTAAGCTTCCTCAAGAAGTAGAGTCTGCTCTGACCCTTCTTGTAGACGGCCTGTGTGGTGCTTCCAGTCCAGTTTATTGTTCATGTGCACCCCCAAGTATTTATAGCACTCCACTACCTGCACCTCATCCCCAAGGATAGAGATGGTGCTTAGCATAGGCCTGTCCCTCCTAAAGTCCACCACCATTTCCTTGGTCTTTGTTACATTTAACAGCAGGTGGTTCTTCCCACTCCATGCAACAAAGTTATCCACCAGCATCCTGTATTCTGTCTCCTCTCCACCACTGATACACCCCACTACCGCAGTATCGTCTGAGAACTTCTGTAAGTGACAAGCCTCAGAGTTATACTGGAAGTCTGAGGTGTATAGTGTGAAGAGGAAAGGGAGCAGCACAGTCCCCTGCGGCGCTCCTATGCCACTGACCGCCCGCTCAGACACAGACCTCCCCAGCCTCACAAACTGTGGTCTGTCAGTCAGGTAATCCATGATCCATGATGTGGTGGTGGTGTCTACCTGCATCAGCTCCAGCTTCTCACGCAGCAGTACTGGCTGTACGGTGTTAAAAGCACTTGAAAAATCAAAAAACATAATCCTCACAGTGCTATCAGACTTGTCTAGGTGAGAGTGGGCTCTGTGGAGTAGGTAGATGATGGCGTCCTCAACCCCCACCCTTGGGCAGTATGCAAACTGCAATTGTTTGCAAAGCACCTCACCTCCCTAGTAGGTACCACATTATTGACACAGAAGGAGATGTAGTCAGTTATATAGTCCGTCATGGAGTCAATGTTATTCCCATGGGGTTCGCAGAGCACATCCCAGTCTGTAGCCTCAAAACACCCTTGCAGGAGCTCATTGGTTTCCTGTGACCACCTCCTGACTGTCCTCGTGGTTACCGGTTGCCGCTGAACAATGGGTGTGTAGGTGGGACTAAGCAGAACCAGGTTATGGTCTGACACATATGTGTAAGATTGCCCCAGTTTATATGTTGTATATTATCACGTATTCTGGGAATGGGGAGAGAATAACACACTGGTGAAACATATTAGGGTGTGGCAGGAAACACAGATGGGGGCAGGAAGTGGAGGATGAGCTATATAAAACAAAGATAACAAAAAAGGGAACTTAACTAGGCATGAGAAGTGTCAATGTCACAATCACAATCACAATGACCGTTTTTGGTCAGGTATGCTTACACACACAAGGATTTTAACTTTGTGAACTGTGCTCTCTATGTACATAAGTATAACATTAATTATCAACAATAAACACAAATAAGCAAAAACTAATATGTAGACTAAATAAGATAATAGTGCAGTGGTGAGTAGTGCAAAAGATGCTGAAGTAACATGTAGAAATGTAATGATGTGACAGATGGGTTCATTTAAATGAGGTAGAGTTTTACAGTATTAACATTAAAGGTGTGCATAGATTGATAATTTAAATTAAACAATATATATGTATATGTAAATTCACAGAATTATTTCACAGCGACAGGTCTGACACTCTGTGACTGTTCAGCGTTCATCAGTGTGACAGCCTGGGGGAAGAATCTGTTCTTATGTCGGATTGTTTTGGCGTACAGTGATCTGTAACGCCTGGCGGAGGGGAGGAGTTTGCACTTGCAGGGATTAAAGCAGAAAAAAAAAAATTGACTGAAAATTCTCAACGTATAAAACAAGTAAAAAAACAAATTGAATATGTGTTTTCTATCTAAGGAATAAAACTGACACATTTTTCTTTTTTGAAGCTCAAGATCTAGGCTGATATGAGCTTGCTTCTTTTTAACAAATTTGACCTACAGCCAGGTGATTTTTTTGCCTATAGAAATTAACAGGTGCTGCAGGTGTTCTATACAAAACTTTGAAGAAGTGAAAGTCTGAAAAGTAAAAGAAGTTAGGGGGGTCTGGGGGGATTCCCCCCAGACGGACAATCTAGCTATTCTAACATTCAAATTAGGCTTTTTGGAGCATTATGTGATTAGATCATGATAAACGAGGACCTTGTTTTGATACTAAATAAGAAGCCTACTCTGTTCTTAACCTTAAGCAGCCTAAAGTAGTAACAACACAGACATACCCTCAAACAAGTTACAGAAGTTAGAGTACAAATGCATCAGACTTTAGTCTGGAGTAACAAATGAAAAATAGTTACTTTGCAAAAATTTACCTTTTACAGAATATTATTTATATATTATTTTAATGCATTAATGTGTTCCTCATTTTGTTGTCATTGCTAATCCTATTTACATACCTGTAGATACCTTGTGAATTCCCAGGGCATATAATAAAGATATTTTGACAAATAGTGTATTTTCTATAAATTCAGTGGCGTATAAGTATATTTTTATTAAGTACAAGAAGGCTTCATTTTTTTTTTTTTACATTGGACAGAACTTATGCAGTATTGTATCTAATAACTTTCACCCACTCAGTCGTTAAAAGTAAACTAGTGCTGGCTGGTTAAGTTAATATAACATGTAAGCATTGTGTCATCAAACGGTGCAGTTTAAAGGTGATTCATGTCGCGCGGTGCTCTGTGTGGGTCATGTGTTGTGTCACCTGTTGTCGTGACGCGCGTTCCTAACGGAGTGTGTCCGGTAGCGGAGCACCCGGCGACTGTCTGCTCTGCCTGCACGAAATAAAACTTTAACGGTAAACTCCGTCATGTTACGGATTGTTATTTCCCTTGTAATTGTTTCTTTGGTCTGGTAAATAAAGTTGCGCACCGGAGCCTAAAAAAAAAAAAAGTCCGGACATGACGGGCAGTGCACGCTGATGCTCGCTACCACAATAAAAGCCTCCTATACACCGAGCCGACTTCACGCAGCAGATACAAGTTCTGACTGTAGCCTACATTGAAATGCCACACAAACGAAAAACTACACTTGTGTTACAGGATTCAGATAAATGCCTGACATTAAAAACAACATTTTGCACGTTTGTCATTAACCCACAGTCTGCTCGACTTTTTTTTTGTCTGACACTGACTAAAAATATTACAATTGAGGGAAATCCGTCGTAGCGACTGATTTGTTTTCACTTGTTTTCCCTGTTCTAAATAATTCCGTGACTGACAGCTGACATGCTGAGGTGTTTGAGCGAGTAGTGTCATTTCACTGCAACTCACTGAATATTTATTACATATGAATGTGCTATTCAAATGCACTGCTCAGAGAGACAGTTCTGTGTAATCACCTGTACAAACTGCTTTAACCATGATTAACATTTAGTAGAAACATATCATTTTCAACATCTTAAAGAGTTCAATAAATCATTTTCTAGTCGAGAAAAAAAACGTGCAGTTACTCTTGATGATTCTGCCTTGCTGTTATTTATGCGGCCTTTTATTAGTCGTGTGACATGAAACCATGGTTACAAAAACTTCTTGTTTCCTCGGGAATGAAGGGATGTTTTCCAGTCACTGTATATTAGCCCTCCAGCCAGACAAAGGGTGTGAGCAGCAAGTATGGCATTAAACTTTGAGTCATTCTGTGGAAAAGTGAGAGGGGGAGGTTTTGAGAAAAACATCTCTACTCAAGTTGTGCAGCTGGACTCAACCCCCGTTTCCTGAGAACGATCAAGGCTGTTTGTTTATGCTGGTTCTTTACCACAGGACTGCTACAGGTTGCAATGGTGTAGGAAAGCACTGCTAACCAGCTGTGGTAATCCTACAGGTACAGTCTTCCCTCTTAAATGTGATGTGAAAGAAACCAAATCCAGAAACCAAAATACACTTACAATTTTATTAGTTGTGTGATAATGTAGCTGAACATTTTTCTTGACACCTTTTGTATTCTTCTCAACATGACATGTACAATGAAGGCTCAGCAGCAGCAGCAGCAGCATTGGCAGTCGAAACAGTTTTTTTTTTGTACAATCTCCCTCCTTGATTCTTGCAATTAACTGGTTTCTCTGATTTTACCAACCGATTCAAACCCTTGTCGTGAGTAACCTAAGGCCATGAGGCTCCACCTTACTGATGGAGGAATAGAGAGAGTGAGGCAGATCAAAGTACTGTGCAAAGAATAAGGTGCTGACTGCCATCTCCACCATCTAATCTTTATGAAAACATACACACAAAAGGTTCAAACACATAAAAATATAACAAAAGTCACTTTTGCAATCTGCGTGCAGGCCGCATCATGCTCGCTCTTCAGGGGGAGATTATAGGATATATCACTTATATCACATAATTCAAAGTCTCAGGCAGAAGTTAGCAAGGAGAAGAAAAATATAACTAAACTATTGAAAATCTTTGTGCTTTTATAGTAAACTGGGTGACTTGGATACTCTTACAATGTTTCAAGAAGGTGGTTTGGATTGAGGCCTTAAATTCATGTGAACAAAAATAAATAGAGATGTACGGTTTCTAAACGTAGGACTCTGTCAGCTTTGTATAACAGCTGATTCTCACCACATCATTTAAATAAACGTCCTCAGTCACATTCACTGAAACAATACCTAGAACTAGACCTGCATCACCCACATCCGTGTGATGGCACCCTTCAGCACTCTGTGTGATCTAGAACATCAAATTCAAGATTAACTCATTGCTTTGATTTATGCCATAAAACTGTTATGAGCAATATTGCCACCCACTGAAAAAGTGTCTGTAATTACAAATAAGGGCAACGGTAAGGAGAAAGGTAAAGCAAAGCACATACTGTACGTCATTTTGACATAATTACTGAGTAATGGTCGACTGTTGTGACGAGTCTGATAAAAAGTGCAAATATCTCTGATTTGTATTACTGTTTCGACAGCTGGTCTAATTGTACTGTTCATCGATTAGCCTAAGATCTCACTGTGAACAAGTCAGCAGCTTGACAGCAACAGTCTAACAGCTATCCATCAGATTAGCGATCGTATTGTCTTTTGACACGTCTGTCTTGTGGGTAAACACTGTATCCACAGAGCCCTTATGCTGACTGACAGAACAAACACACAACAGATTTCACAAAGCCACAGGACAATCCATTAATCCAACTATCAATCTTATTTATCTCCTAAAAGATCTGTACAACTTGAGGCCTCGGTGCTGTGAACAAGCAACGTTTGTAGTTCCATCTCTGGCGGTCTTCATGTTGCATATCTTCATTGTGTAGCAATTTTTCAGCAGATATGACAGTGCAACAGGCATCTGTGTATAGCCCACCAAAGCATCTGGCAGACCTTCTGAAGGGGTTTCCACCGGGAAGTTGCTTGATGTTACAGAAATCAGGATTTAGCAGTCTATGTAGCCTTAGTAGACTGTGGTGGTAAGAAGTCCTTTCTTCTGTATTCTGTCCCTTGTTTCAATGATGGGGAGTAAAAAGTGTGCGACGGGGCACGCTTGTGTGTCTATATGCGTCTACAAAAGCAGACCTTAGAAAGGTTTCTTAACAATGTCAGTGAACCATCATCCATACCTCTTAACTTCCCTTTGCACTTTCCTCCCCAATGTCTCTGATCCAGCTTCTTCCTGCTCCTCCTCACCTCTAACACTGCTCATCTTTCCAATCCTGTTCAGAAGGCTAACTGAGGAATTTGTGAGGCACACACACACACACACACACACACACACACACACACACACACACACACACACACACACACACACACACACACACACACACACACACACACACACACACACACACACACACACACACACACACACACACACACACACACACACAGTACGTCCTAAAGCTTCCTCAATCCTTCCACTCACACTGTTTTAAATCACCACTTTACTAATCCAGGATACAGGTTAGCAAGACAGCATATGTGTGTACGTCCATTGTGCATGATGTACGTGTGTCTGTTCCACAGGCGTCTGTGGGGTTATGTGAGTGTGTATTTATGTTTGTCAGTTGGTCTCGTAAGAGGAGAGCAGCGCTGCGTCCACAGGCTCCATGCAGGAGGGGCAGGTGAAGGATCTCATCAGCCAGTCGTCTATACAGTCCATATGGTAGATGTGCATGCAAGGCAGGAATCGGATGGGGTCTCCATACACAAAGTCCATCATACAGATGACACACCTGTAAAGGTAAAAATAGACATTCATTTTCATCCCATCAATTCAACAACACTGCATAAAAAAAATTAAAAAAAAACCCCAAAGAAAATAACCGAAGCATTCAATTTAGTACCAAGTATTAATCAATCAAGTACAAAAATTATTATTACTATTATTTTTGTAGTCTCACTTATTTGACACTTCATTTTATTACTTTTTTTTTTTTTTGTCGGTGCATGGTTATTTTTAAAATATGAAAAAGAGACGATGAACATTTCAGAAGAATAAAAACAATGTGTCAGTTTTTTTGGGGGCATTTATTTCTTTATTGGATAGTAGAGCTGATGAGAGACAGCAAATGTTGGGATGAGAGAGAGAGAGTGGGGGATGACATGTTGCAAAGGGCCGAGGGTGGATTTCAACCCACAGCCGCTGCGGCGAGGACCAAAGCCTCTGTACATGGAGCGCGCAACATAACCGCTAGGCTATCAGTGCTCCACAATGGGTCAGTTTAAATCTGAAACTGTAGTTAAATTATAGCTTAAGCACAACTACCAGCCCCCAGCTTCCTATCCCTATCTTCTTTTTTCTCTATTCCCCATTCATGAATATATTTAGAATTGTTCCTCTTATTTAACACAACATATGCGCTCAACCCTTAATCATGACCTATTGTTTTTTTTTAAAATTAATTTCAGTCTTTAATATAAAGGTACCTCATGTTGATCACTCACTCACTTAAAGCTATATAATTGTTATTATTTTTTGTACTGTCTTCTTTTGTCTTTTTCCTTTTTGCTGTTGTCTTATCAGCTTTGATCGTTGGTCATTATCTCCCTCCTTTACCCTCTAACAGTTTATCACTCTTGTAAAGCACTCCCAATTAAATCTAAAATATCAGAACAAAAATAAGCAAAAAAGATAAACAAAAGTTATATCCACTAATTACATTGTAATACAAATGTTTTTATATTATTAAAGTTATATAGTTATAGAGCTGTTTTGTGCTTGCATCCTCTGAATACTTACACTAAGTAAAGCACACAATAGAAAAAAAAATAACATTAAAATAAACTATTCAAAGCATTTTTCAAAGACATACAAACTCTGTGCTAAAACACAGATGAGCTCAGAACACTACCCTGCTCCTCTAAAAACAAAACTAAATCTTAGACTGCTGAGTACGACTACCCAGGGATTCTACTCACTCTCTGATCTTCTTCTCAGAGCCGTCTCGCCCTGGGTCGTACACCCCCTTAGGGAGGTGCTGGATGAGTCCGATCCTCTGGGCGATGCGTATCTGCTCTTCCTCCGTCAGCTGGGTGGCCAGCCGGGCTTGGCTGGGTGTAGGATGGTAGACAGGTACATGAATCTGTTCCTGCACAAAGAGAGAGAGAGAGGAGCACAAATGAATACATTTTCATGCATGTGGAATCATGAAATCGCTATCTAGGTGAAAGCAGATGCAAGATGGGTTTCTGAGAAATAGAATAAAATACATTAAGATACCACGAATGCTTACCACAACCAGCAATGCCGTATTGGTAAACATCAGAGTCCACAAACAATGTTAGTCAAGTAACACCTCTGTGCTAACTACAATGTGTCTGTCTGGTCTGTTGCAGGAAATATTCTGAGAGTAAATTTCAAACAAGAAAGCACTGTTGTTTCCTGCCTGAAAATTCACCACCCCAATTTTACTGAGAAGTCATTTTCAAAAGCAGAAGACGTTGTTCTTTTTTTTTTTTAATTCACTTTCGGTTGAAGTCCAGCAGGGTCTAACAGATAAACATCAAGCTTACGAAACATTTGTGATTATGGCACAACACTTAAGACAAGATTGTAGAATAGAATAGAATAGAATAGAATAGAATTACTTTATTGATCCCAAAATGGGAAATTGTGGCGTTACAGCAGCAGGTTATCCAACACACAATGAGTAAAAAAACACAATGTTAGCAAATCTAAGCACAATATAATATTAAATACAAAGTAAATAAGTACTAAAAATATCAAAACTAAGAATGTGAATATATACAACCAGGATTTAACTAAGTATTACTAGTCTTAAATAGGAAGATTAAATATGTAATTGTATTGATGCAGAGAGATGTGAGAATGCCATCCTTTGTAACATTGAAATCCCCCCCCCCATTCTCACTTTTCTTTGTTCAGCACACAATGAAAGTATTCAGATGACTAAGAGTTTCACAGTCATTCACACACGCTTTGTTTATAAATGTTATTATCTCTATCAGGATATAAAAACATACCCTTATTGCCAATAACTGATGGAATCAATGACTCACATTCTGGTTCATTCAAGGTAAATTATGACATGATTGCAGAGAGAATGCAGACAGTAGGTGGTAGTGTTTCCCAGCACCTCGTTCTAACAGTTGTTGCAGCACACAGCAACTACACAGACACTTCTACCTGACATGCAGGTTACCTAAACAGTAAAAACAAGGAATGGTTGATGGGTGTCAGGGATGGAGGGTTTCTTTTCTTTATTGGATAGGACAGCTGAAGAGAAACAGGAAATGCTGAGAAGAGAGAGTAGGGAATGACTTGCAGCAAAGGGCCAAGATTATTTTTATGCACCACTACCACTTTATCATTTAGTACTTCTTGCACATTGCTCTGTATATATATATTTATTTCCCATTTGCATACAGTTCTGTTTACATCTGTTTACTACTGTATTATTTCAGTATTGTGTATTATATCTATTTTGTATTTTAACTTTTGTATTTAAATTGACACTTTATATTTTTTGTTTACATTTTTAGTCTACCTGCACTGTCGTTAAAATGTACCACTCTGTGTGCCTTTGAATTGCCCCCCGGGGACAAATAAAGTTTTTTGAATTGAATTGAATTGCCGCTGTGATGAGGATTATAGCCTCTGTACAATGGGGCATGTGGCATAAACGCTTAGCCATCCCACTCCCCCAAATAAAAATAAAAAAGTTGTTTTATTTCCAGGTTTACTTACACAGTAGTAAACAATTCTGAAAGGTACAAATATTCTGAAAGGTCTTGGGGTGGCAGTAGCTGTGTGTGTGTGTGTGTGTGTGTGTGTGTATGTGTTGGTTGTGGTGCACTGTGCAGTAGTCAGCAGTGTAATTTGTTGTCATTTCTCTCAACTTACATGCATTGCATGTCAACTGGGCTGTGACAACTGCTAATTACATGACCTTGGGTTGACCTCAACGACAAGCAGGTGAGGTTGAAATGGGAACTTAAGTCAAAATTCAGGCCGCTGTTTCCCCTCTGGTAATCATGGGGCAGGCTGCTTTGTGAGATACTCAGCAGCTGCTACTGTGAACCTGCCAGGCCCAGGAAGGGGAGGGTTACAGACAACAAAGAACAAGAGCAGATGTACAGAGTTAAAGTGACGGAAATTATGCTAAGAGTGGGGAGTTAACTCTTCAATTACCTATAACTAATTCAACAAAAATAAAAGTACGTACAATTACAAATAGTTTGGATAACAAAACCTACAACCCATATTTACAAACATTGTGTGACAATGTCAGAAATGTGTTACAATCATCGTGTCTGCATTTTTTGGCATATACGTATACACACTAATTTCCAATACTGATATCATTAACATGGACTCTGCTATTTAGCTGACAGGAGTGTCAGTATGGTAAAGCACTTCTACAGTGTTTACATGTCCTTTATATTATTCTCAAAACACCCATTACAGCATACATTGGGCTAACAGTTTTGAACACAGCAGCAATACAGCTATGTTAAGTCTTCATAAGTCTCATAAAGCAAAACCTGCTTATGCTGACCTCAATTCTACAAACATCGTACTTTGTTCTTGAAGAACGAGGAAATCAGTAACAACTACTTTTCATAGTTGAGGTCACCATTTGATTCTAAGAAGACCAAATTTGTTAGATCTTCCCTTAAATCTGAATGTGAAAGAGTAACCTGTAGCATGTGTTTGTATTTTGGGAATCTTACTTCCTTATTCCCACCACAGCTGTGATGTAATGCTTGGAACATTTTTTTTCCTGAGCTGGCAGACTATAAGAGAATGATAACTAGTTCAAACCGCAGCTCCTGGCTGTGTCGCTATGATGCCCACATACCAGAGCTATTGTGTATAGAGGGGAAAGAGGCAGCAGACAGGCCACATGATGACATGGCAAAAATCCTGCTTTGAACACCTAGTCTGAGAGCAGCTTAGTGGTACTATTCTACAACTAGATTTTTTTTTTTTTTTTTTTTTGAAACCTCAGTGTTCACAGGAAATGTGTACATGTCATAGCTATATTTTCTGGGGAAAAGCTGCACTCAAAAGAAAGTCAGACCAGAAACATAAAGTGATCACAGTCTCAGAAAATGAAGCCCTCAGCAGCATGTATTTAACAGACAACAATGGGAGGAGAAGGATGGACATGAGCATCACAGGATGTGCTTGTTGATGTGATAACAGTCAGACAGTTAACAATAGAACAGTTAACACTACTGTTTGTGTCACATTACTTCATCAGCTTGTTAAGCAGGAAGTTAGGGCGCTGATACAGTCTAAGAGTATTAACCCGAGTAATCACACCTAACACATTATGAAGCTTATCTGCAGATGAATCAAACGGAACAAAGTTTAGTTATGAAAACGATCCATTATTACTCATTTATAAATTTTAACAATTGCCATAAGGTTAAGATGACACCGCAGCATTAGCAAATGAAGCAAGTATTGCACAGTCTGCCATATTAATGTTAGTTATGACACTCAGTAGTGACAACACTCTTTTGTGTGATGTGGCCGCCAACTGTTTTAGTATGAAGAGTTGGGGGAGATGAAAGAATTATTGAGTCTTGATACTTACGAAAGAGCAACCTCTCTGTCGAAGTGTGTCAGCCAAAGACCACAGAACTAAACAATGGCTTGTTTGTCAGCACCACCTCCTCCAACCCCAGAACATTTCTGTTACCATATTAGGGCAAAAAATTGTTAATCTGGCTCCCTGAGGGGGTGTATCACTGCTTTCCGGACTAAAAGCAAGCCTCTTATCGATTGACCAACCTTGTCATACCTGCTGTACTGTGATAGTGTGAACGTATCTACCAACACATTGCTGTCATCACACAACACCAAAGGAAAGCCCCATCATTTTTTTTATCTATTTTTTTTGTTTGGGGGGGGGGTTACATTATATAGAAGTATACAAAATAAAAGAAAAAGTGTTAGTTTTAAAATGTTGAAGAGTAGTTGCAGTCATCTTTTTGGAGTGGGGAGTCACCATATTTGAATGAGAAAGATAGGGTTTTGCAAAATAAAAAGTCGGCAGGGTATGGCCTAGGCTAATTTGTTATCTTGCATTTGAGAGTTCGACATTGTTTCCAGCAGACCCTCATTTTATTTGGGGTACAGGCAGGCCAGAGATGTTCCTCTGTTTGCCTGAAAAAGATAGAAAAGCTTGTGGAAATGACACACATCGTTCACATACCTCTGGTTGGAGCGGGAGAAACTGAGGGAAATACTAAAACATGCTCTTGTGAATGCAATATCATTGTTACCAATTGATATTTAATAAATAAATGATACATTCATACAGATTCAACATCTGGAATTTTGAATTAAAGCTCAGCATTTGCATTGAAGTGAATTTGAAGCCTCCTTTACATGCCCTCTCTTGTGTCTCTTCCAGGTGTGACAGCTAAATATAAAACAACTTGCAGGTTTCTTTGGAGCTCAGCTGAACCAAACTGCTGACTGCAATGCAAGCCCTCTCATCTTGACAGCAATGCAGTTGTAGGAAAGACTCAAACAGACTTTCCTCTGTTGTGTTTTCGTGTGTGTGTGTGTGTGTGTGTGTGTGTGTGTGTGTGTGTGTGTGTGTGTGTTTGTGGGTCCACTAGAGTCAATAGTGGGCACATTCTGCTCTACTAAAGCATCTGAAAGGAGATTTATCCTTGTTTTTGACATGTGCAGCATGACATATTTTAGATCCTGTTTTACCCTCTAGGCCTCATGTTCACACGAGAGAAAGAAACCGGGGAAAAGTATTTAAAGTGTATCAAGACAGAGTTCAGCTTCATGCAAACACTGTCAGACACAGTGAATCTTCTAAAGCCTGCAGGCTGTTCCAGCCAGTTAAGTTTGGCTGCAAAGCTAGCTGACAGCAGCATAAAGGCCTTGGTGCAAAAACTGAATGTGATTAATAAAAACTCCTGCCACTGCTCCGATCTGAGGCTTACGAGGAGAGACAGGCAAAGCTATTCACTCCTTTAAGGTAGATGGTCTGCGATGACATATGTTTGGCTCCACCCACATAAATACAGCTGTCATCACAGTCATCCCTCAGTTCGATAGCTGCTCTTCACTTGTTCTTCTCCATGACTTTGCCAGCCACAGAGAGGCCATCAGAATCAGGGACAGAGGCTGATGGCGTACCCTTTCCAAAACAGGTGATATCATCTCCACTGAGAAAAGGCATACAGAAATGGGTGCACTAGTTCATTCAAACCCAGAGGTACATTGTGGTCTGTTATGAAAAAAACAAACACATCTTGTTCATCCTGGAGGCAAAGAGGTCCACCTCTGCCCTGCCAAAGCGATTCCATATCTGAGCCACTACCAACGGATGCAACCTCCACTCTCTGAGAAGTGGTCCTTCCCGGGAGAGAAGGTCTGCTCCCAGGTTTAGGACGTTCTGGAACGTGAGTGGCTCTGAGAGACAAAAAAAAAAAAACACTGCAACAGAGAGTGAGACAGTTTTAAGAGTGGAAGTGACCGTGTCCCTCCCTGCTTGTTTAGGTAGGAGAGACCACCGTCCTAATCAGAACATTCTTGCCTGTCAATGCTGGACGAAAACACTTCAGAGCCAAGTAGGTCGCTCCAGATAGTTTATGTGAAACCTGCTTTGTACAAAGGTCCAGAACCCGTTGACTGCTGCACCATCACACAACACACCTTCTCTATTTGGGACCCCTGACTCAGCAAGCCATGCACCCTCCAAGGGAGAAGAGTTAACATGCAATACAGAGTTTTCATCAGCCTCCTCTGGAGGTGACGTGAAAGCGACACGACAGGCACAACAGGGATCATAGATGCCATCATGCCCAAAAGCTGTATTATCACACGGGAATGCAGTTTGCGCCCCAACTGAAATTGAGCGAGGCAGCAGTGAAACGTGGCCACTCAGCCCTCTTCCAAATGGTCTACCTGCTAAAGGCGAGTTTAAAATTATGTCTTGCTCTTCCTAAGTCCAAGAAGATTCACCCATCTGTTCCTGCAGGGAGCTTTGGAAGCCTGTTGGTGGGGGTCGCCATGATGGAAAGGCAGTCTAATTCTAACTTTCAGTCAGCCTATCGACAGGCTAAGAGCTGGAGCTGAGGAAGGTCATAAGCCTCCTGACAAACAGCTACACCACGCCCGCTCCGGCTCGTCAATCAGGTCAGCCACGGCCCTATTGTGAATAACTCTTGTCCTTCATAATATCAAAACGGATGAGTTATCTGACCCCCCCCCCCCCAAACATTCTGTGCTTCTGCAGCCAGCCTCAAGCGGACACTTGACAAACTGCAGGATTTTGCACTTCAGCTTTGGCTTCATTTTTTAACAGCGGAAGGTTGCGGCTTAGTGATATCCCATACTATATGTATAGTACTGAGTGAATCGACTGAAGGGGAGAAAGCGCCATACCATGGGCCAAATGCCCACACAGCCAAACATAAAATCTCTCCCCCTCAAATGCAAACATACAGGGGCACCTTATCTCTCGCAGCCCCATCACAGGGATGACTCAGCACTCGTCTCTCCAGCTGCTTTCAAAATCACCACAACCGACACACCAAAACAGTTTTTTGTGCAACACAAACACTATCATGGACACACACTAACAACCACAGCCCAGCTTGTTAGATGACCCAACAGATTCTGACCAAATACATTTTCTCTCGGGGCTTCATCCACTTAGCTTTGTTTTTCATCAACTCTGCATGTGTTTGATGTTGTCTATCTGACTTATGTCTAGTCAAAACATGTTCAAATGTTTACACAGTGTCATTCTACACTCAATGTTGAATGCTCATTTGTGTTTTGGCCTGTGGTCCATGCTCCTAGATAACCTGTTGTTTACATGATTTACAATTTATTAAGGAAATGATTGTTGTTGTTTGTTTATTTGACAACTGAAACCAGACATTTTCATTGTTTGGATCTGAATCATGCTTTCCTGGATATCCTTTTTTTTTTTTTTAATTTCACACAGCCAGACAGCTTGTGGTCTTTGCTTTGAATAATACTGTTGAGAATGAGATTCCACGCATAATTCTCTTTTTTTTTCATCTTGGCTAACAATTCTTAGCTTCTCCAGTAACCAGGAACACTGGCATTGGCACCTAGACCCATAATCAACATACGTTTACTTCCAAACTCAATGGTGTAGCCTTTATCCTTCTAACACACACAGTACTTCCAAAGCTTGTTAAGCCAATCTGAAAGCACACAAAAAAAAATGTGTGCTTGGTTCTCAGGCTGGGTTCAGATGGTGAAGGTGCTGATTACTGTGGTCACCAGGGATTAAAGAGCTGGCAGGCCTGAAAGAGCCCTTTATAAAGGAGCTTTTAACTAGTTAGTTTACCCTCTTGTCAAACTCGGACAGTATAAACAAACTGCACAGAGACTCTCTCAACACAACTCAAAGCGTTAGTCAGAACTTTTCAGAAGAAAGCAGTTATTGTGTTGTTTATTACACTATCACTCCTCTATGATATCAGAACTTGCTGCTTTGGCCTAATTACACACTGCTGCATGCCAGATGTGACATACTTGTAGCAAACGGGGAATTGAACGCATAACAGCAACTCCTGAATCCGTACAGATTTGATCTTTTACCGACGTTGATGAATGTCTCCAGTGACATGACATTGATGATAAAAGACTAAGATCATTCGGAAGAAATTTGAAATTGTCTTTGGGACGTTACCAGGAAGTTTTCAGTGTGCGTCGAATTATTTACTTTGCCTCTTGTGTATCAGAGTTTTATTTTATTACCTTCTTTAATGTTTGTCACTCTTTGTGAGAGCGGTGGTTACCTCTTTGATTTGAATGTTTTATTTTAGATGAAAGGCACAAACTGATACACTAACTTAGTTAGTAGTAATGCTTTAATTTAAACAGTTTCAAGGGTAATCGTTGGCCATTGCAATACAATGTCAGAATTGGTTTTCACCTGATGTCCACATCCAATTCGTTAATGTATAAAAAAATATGATTTTTTAAAAATGACAGAGACAGTGGGGTAATTTCACCTCTTATCTTTTCAACGCTGCCATAGACACTCAAGATCACAAGAAAGGATTGGACTGGATTACAGTATCTCGTATTGAAACACAGATTTAAGTGTCTTTGTATAATAAGAGTGTTAATGCGTTGCTGACCTATTTTCTCCTTTATTTCCCATGCTTTAAAAACACTTATCTTAAATCTACAGATAAGGCCTGACTTAAGTCAGTAACATGCACTCTTTGTGCCAAGGCCTTACATAAAGCTTGCCAGGCAGCTGCTTGTTGACATAAAAAACAAGAAATGGCAACATAATGAATCATGTTTTACAGATCACGTTGTGGCTGATTTGATCTGTTCAAGGAAATAAGGACACAAGGCGACAAAGTTGCTGCTCTAGACGGGGTCAGTTTAAGGGGCAGCTGTTTAAAGATTTGATGACAGTTAGGTGTTTTGTCAACAGCAACAAAAAAAATTCCTACTCAAATGGAGAACTGGAGTTTTTTTCAAGTTCAAGAAATTAAAGTGTAGGCTATGTTGTTAATGTGACTTTAATAGGTGTCTTAGTTCATCTGCGTGTATTAGGGACAAAATCCCCTTACAGTACAGTTCGTTTGAATGAAGAATATATGAAGTATATATGAAGAATATATGAAGTATAAATGGAGAGGGGACCTTCAAACATAACAACAAAGCGGATTAGTGTTAGGCATGACGGGACGAGGTCAGTGGGCCTGGCGTAGTGTTACATGTATGAACAGCTGATCCTGCCCACATATTGTTTGTCTGACATAAATGTCAAAGTGAATAAACTACCTCTAATTATGAAATGCACTATAAAAAAAAAAATTACACCAGAGCTTTCGCATATTAAATGACATCTTCTGAATCATCATCTGAGTCGGACATTTAACGAATCCTGAAATGAATAAACAGAAATGTTAACTATCCAGGTGTGGCTCTGATATGTTGGTCTAAGTTACCTGATAGGGGGGCGGTGGCTCCTGGTCGGCATCAGTACCGTCTCCGTAGCTGGCCCGGTCCGACTGAGAGTCATGTAGCAAAGAAATATCATCCGAGGTCGGAGATTTCAGACAGTTTCCCATCTCCTTCCTCGTCCGTCAAACTGTCCCCTCTTTCTCGGTTGTAGATTTACTAACCTAAAAGGTTTGGCAGCAGGGTGTCACACGCAACTTTCACATATAACGTCAGTGGATGAGAAAGTGTCGAGAAGGCGTTTTCCATAAACAGCTGATGAGTCTCCTCTCCCAGACGACGGGAGGGCTGCACAGCTCAACAACAACACATCCCTCAGCTAGCAGCTAGCCACACAAAGAGCTAGTCTGCTAACACTAGGTAGCACTCGCAGGGAAACATGAACTCGGTTGACACCAAAATATGACAAGTAAAAAAAAAATCACAGGCGTTTACACCGCAGAGGTTGAAAAGCGAAGTAAATGTTGATCCCCCGCATTCATCGAGGAAATTCTCACGGCTGTTTGTTTGACTGGCTCCTCGCAGACAGTCAGGGACTTTCCACAAGGTGGTGATGTGGTGGAGACGCGAAGCCCCGCCCCTCCAGAGAGAGAGGGCCAATGAGCACTCACTTACATGCAGGAAGCTTTTAGGTAAAGCCAATCAGAATCTTGATCGCGTTACCCTTTACTCAAAACGTAAACACACGGTCAAAATCGAGATAATAGTCTTTGTCATGGCCACTTTAGGGTAGTTTTGTGCCAATTTCAACGTTTCACGTGATTACCCCTTACAAGCAGTTCTGCTATTATGTGCAGTTCTGACATCATTTGCAATTTTATCTGTCGCTGCCATTGCCTTCAGTAGTCACATAATAAGAGGATCTCACTGTAGGCTTTTTTTTTTTTTTTACTAGATTAAATCACAAGTGTATTTCGTGGTTCAGACAGTGGTACAAAAATGACAACAGAAAATGTGTTGTTTAGAAGCGTTTCATCATTTCATCTTAAATTACAATAGAAACATTCAGTATGTACAGGAATGTCATTCTAGTCAGTGGTAGCCTTGCCCTGTAAAATATTCTGATTGTAAACATCACAATGCCACTAAATCAGTTAAGAATAACTTTTAGATAAAACCACAAATCAAAAGGGGGAAAAAAAAGACTATTGGCCAATTAATTACAAGATAATAAAATATTCTGTCACTGGAATAAACCAGATAGTGGTTGCTATTAAAGCAATTTGAAAGTTAATTTCCTCCACCATAAAACAATGAAATTTACTCCTAGTCATCCTACGGAATCCTAACCCTTAATCTAATGAATAAATAAGCAGGGGTCTAATTGCAACACTTGAGACACCATCTGGGTTCCTACTCTTTTGACCCTGTGTTGCTTGGACACAGCCCGTCAAATAACGTCGTCACCAACACAATTAGAGGTGACCCCTTGTTGTCATGACAATCACTGCAAGAATTTGTTGATATACAGATTATTATATGACAAGATTGTAGTTCAAGTCCTTCTGCAGGTGGTAGTTTCAAGCAGAGCTCAAACAGGAGCAGAAGAGGAAGTTCACAAAGCAGGAGGAATTGGTAGTTGCCACTCAGAGCTTCCTCACTCACTAAAGATGCAACAGGCAGACACGCTCACAGTCCTTTGCTGCTCTGCCTGAATGGCCTGTTTGTTCAGGCTCAAGTACTGTTGGAGTCTGTCCCACACGCCAGGAGGAGAAAAGGAGGGAGTTTGCCTTTCTAAAAGACACATTCATCTGTCCTCTTAAAACGGGACAATTTTTGTAGTAGATGCCATTTACAGTTTATAACCTGTAATTCAAATAGTTGAACTCTGGAGACTTTCTTTGCCTAGCTCTGTGCACATTTTCTTGCTTCTTTACACAAAACTGCAAATGACACTGAAATACATCATCATTACAGATTTGATCATTTCTTTCTTTCAATTGTGAGTCAGCATTTCGAAATATTTTCAGGAATGGAATAATATTCAAAATAAATATTTTACTCTGAGGCACTCTATAAACCAAAAGCTGTCAAATAGTGTAAAAGTGAAACCCACACTCATACATGTATATCTAATTCAATCAAAGTGGTTTTGATCTAAAAATGGGGAAGTCACAAAATTTCAGTTTTACCTGATGATGATGTCAACAAATAAATATGTATCATCCTTCATCATAAGTCATTTAATATATTATCTCTAATTTATATTTGATCATAAGGAGTGGGAAGGCTTTGTAACAAAATATTCAAATGCGGGCCACAGGGAGTTGATGTCAGTAAATCTATGGGGGGTGGTTGGTGCTTTGGCTCTGCCAGATCCAAGCCTACCACTATGGACTAGGCTTAATCTTATCCTGGACTAGTAGCTGAAGTAATTTGTATTATATACTACATAATTTAACCTTGTTTTCTACCGTATAAGGTGTGCCCCTTATGTATGGTCACAGTGCTAGACAACCCAGCCTGCTAAAGCAATGTTTCATAAATATAGGTTCATTTCTCAACTTGTCTGTCTTTGATATAAAAGGAAGAGGAGTTCAACATAATTTCACTCTGGACGAAGGCTTATTAAACCCACCCATCCCAAGGTCACATAGAGATGCAGTGCCCTATAAGGGTGGCGCACATACAAAAAAAAAACAACCATCCCTCTTCCTCTACTTTCCTGATGTAAAAAAAAAAAAGGCTGTTCCCTCCCATGTCTGTTACGGGCTGGAGGGAACGTGGTTGCCATTCTCCCCCATCGCCTTTGCTTTGAGCAGAGCAGCCTGAATCCGGAAGTGTGTCCGAGATTCCATCGAGTAGTTTTTGTAATTTTGCCTGAAAAGCAGCAAAAAGCAAAAGTTAAAAGTCATTTAATTGAACATTGTTATTTGTTATCAAAAAAGTTGCAGCTGTACATCCTGTCTGTTCTGCTTGTAGAATACTTACTTGGCGGCTTCAAGCAGTTTGATAGCTTCATCTTTTCGGCCATTGTCCAGACACAGCAGGCCGTGCTCCAGCAGGGCATTAGGAACCAGGTAATGGTCATACTTAATCTGACTCTCACTGCAATTAATTGGGGATAAAAACATGGATTGAAGTATATGTGGATGTGTAGTCAGTATAAACAAAGACTTACTATTATATAACCAGAGAATGTGAAACAAATAAGATGGGCTTACACAGTTCAATACAGATACTGTATAAATCTGTGCATGTTACTGAGAGAGGCTTACTTGCAGAGGACCAGAGTAAAGTAGTGTTCGGCCTCTTCTTGGTGCCCCAGGTGTTTGAGACACAGTCCCTTTAAGAGGCTCAGAAGACACTGGTCATCTATGGAGAACTCATTCCCTGACAAACAAAGAAAATACAGTAATTGATTTACTTTCAAATTTAGTTACTTATATACTACATAATTATCTAATGTGCTCACAATACATTTAGCATGAGTGTAGCCTCTAAAATGCAGTCTGCCTTAAAAAAAATGTATATTAAAGAAATACAGTATAAACTATGAATATTATACATTACAATCACCCTCTTCCAAAATAAACCATTTTAGATAATTTTGCATACTGCTCTCAAGTTTAGCCTGGGCCTCTTCCAGTGTTTTAAGCATGCCCTCTGTCAAGTCTCTGTGTTTGCCAATGACTGTATAACCGTTCCAGATGTACATCATCTCCTAGAAAACACAGAGAAAAGAAAGAACATTTTCATTGATACAGGTGAGCAGAAAATGCATTTTCACTTTTAAAGAAACTCAGTTCTATAAATGGATTTTAATTGAACAACTGTATTCATTACATCACTAGCTCTAAGAAAACAGCCGCCATTTAAACATCCTTAAAGAGACGGAATTGGAGTTACATCCTAATTGGTCCGTTCATTAAATGCAAATCTTAGTAGGCTGCCCTACGTGATTGACACATGGCTTTCAGATCTGTTTAAACTGTCACCCCTGTGTGATGCCAAACAGCAATTTCTGCCTCTATTGTTGGTCAAATGACATACGAAAGAAATCCAAAATAGTATCAGTGCAAAAATTCTGTCATGCTTATACATCAAGTAAAGCAGTGTGACACGTTTAATAGCTTCATCCAGTACTGACCAGCGGAGGAGCAGGAAGAGGAATGGGGCTTTCTGCAAGGTAGCGACGTGCTTTCCTGATAGCAAACTTCTCTGTTGGTAAAGATTTCCCTGCTATTTTCTGCTTCAGCCCAGGGACCTGCCTGAAATATGACGAAGTGCAAACATTGGTGGTATTAAGAAAATATGTGACACCACAATTATAGCCATACACATCTCAAAGTTTACAAAAGAAACGTCAGTGTTCACTTTAAAAAAAAAAAAATCAACTGCCTGGTAGACATCACTGATGATATCACAGTGTCACAGTGAGTCATGTCTGCTGCTGTAAAGCCTCAGCTCTTACTTCATACCTGAACAGAGTGATTGCAGTCTCCCCAAAGGTTAGGCAATCATCTGCAGTGAGCATGCTGAGGTAGGCTGCTTTCATGTACGCATAGGTAGCCTGTAGGAGGGAGAAAATGGTTTGTTACTGTAATCACATCTTTTTTTTTTTTTTTTTTTTTTTTTTTAAGATGAGGAGACAAAAACTACAAACTTGAGGAAATTAGAGGGTCAGAGCAGGGCAGCAGAATACAGGTTTGGTTTTAAAATGCTAACTAAGCTTCCTGCCCCTTCAAGTGGCATAAAATGTAATGAATTTTCTTTTTCACCTTTGTTATCAAATATTTAATACATTTTATCTCATGCACTGTTCCCGTCAGGTGAAAACAAAACTTACTACTACAACATAAGACGCTCCACTGAAATATAAGTTGGGAATGAGTTCTGTATAAGGTTTGTGTCATAAACACAACTCCTTTAAGACACCACATTTTGAGTTGATTTTAATGGTGTTGCTTCTCTACAAACTGAGAAAAGAGCGACAACATTTTTGTGAAAAAAAATGACTTAAACAGAATTTCAGGAATCTAAAACATGTGCCAAACAAAGAAATAGGGGTTTTATTTCATGCCAGCTTCACTGACTTTAGTGCCTTTAACCATCTGTGCTTATGTCAGGAATTTCTTGAAAATTTGCCCGTTTCAACACAAAGGGTGACTCAGCTCTGAGTCACCTACTTGTGATGGTGTGAGGAAAGTACCCAGTCTTCTGCCTAATTTTGTTTCGCCTATTTGGTCAGGACATGTTTAAATCCATCTCTTCTGTAGCCCACCTTGGACCAGGAGTTCTCCTTGCTGAGCAGGTCAGCGTAGAAGTAGGCCATCTTCCAGTGCCTCTTGTATGTGAAGCACCACATGAGCTCCCAGTAACACATGTGGTGGAACTGCTTCCACTGCTGCTGAGCCTCGCAGCACTCCTCAAATCGCTTGATAGCCTAGAAACACACCAACCACAGAGAATGTAACCTTTTAAACCATATTCAGTGATTTCAACATGTGCGCGACTCGATATAAAAACAGGGATCTTTTTATGACTTTTATGTTATAAAATGGAGAACCAGCTTCATTGTTTTCTTTATTTTAATCCTAGTTCAGATGTATCTTGACAAAATCTTTATTTTTTTATAATACCCCCCCCCAGATCAACAGAATGATGGGAACTCACAGCATCTAGGTTTCCTTTAATCTCCTCGATTCGACCAGCGAAGAACAAAAAGATGGATCCCTGAAAAAAACCCACAAAAAAAACAGTACGTTTAGGAACACTTCAGAATATATTTTATCTTTTTTATTTTGATAACACAGCTCTTAACACTGTCAAACCTTGGGATATTTTTTGAGATATGGCTGCAGTAGTTTCTCTGCATCTTCAACATCTCCCTCTCCTGTGCCTGTAAGGGACACAAAAAAAACAACAGAGTTAACCATGTCCGTTTTCATGGTTTGTCGCAGCTGCCCGTGAGTGTGTGATTGAGAGATGATAAGAGAGTGTGTGTGTGTGTGTGTGTGTGTGTGTGTGTGTGTGTGTGTGTGTGTGAGAGTGTGTGTGTGTGAGTGTGTGTGTGTGTGCCCTTTCTTACCCAGTATAAAACTCATGAAGGTATGATAACACAGCAGCAGCATGTTACATAGGAAAGATCTGAATGTGGTTTCTGCAGAGCCCTCTTGTAGCTGCTGCAGACCAAACTCCTACATCAACACACACAAACAGAAATAAACACATACAGTTGTGCACACATGAGCTGGAACACACACAAAAAAAAGAAGCATCTGTATGTCCACTTGATCCTTTTTAGGCATTTAATCTGAACAGAGAGTAGTAACAGGTGTGTGTGCACATTTATGAGAGAGCATAATAAAGATATACAGATCAGGATATGAACGTTCACACTGTTCAGGTTATGGTATTACTCTCAACTCCAGATTTGATTATTTGATTGATAACATTTCATTGTTTTGCAAATTAAAGGACAGCTGTTTTTTTTTTACATTACTTTTATATTGTTCTTTTATTCCCTGGTTCTAAAAACAAAATTACTTGACTGATGAATACATGAAAAGTCATATTTTTTACAACCGCAACAAATAAACAGCTCATGATCGAGAGAAAAGGATCAGTCATTAGTTTCTATTTGAGGTGGGGGAAAAAATGTATTTATGTAAAAATCAATGTTCTTATCTTCTGAGATTTTGAATAGATTCATAACTTCCAAAAATCTTTTTTTTTTTGACTAATCAGTCACTCCCTGCTAAGTGCTAACGCTAGCTCTTTAACTCAGTAGAATGCCACATGGAGCAGCAAGAAATTCAGCCAGTCTCACAGATGACTGGAATAGATCCTGAAGTATGTACTATTTCAAAAATAGACTTTGAATCATGAATCCAGAATTGTTTTGAATCAAAAATAGATTTACAATCGAACCGTGACACCAAAAACCACAATGGATTCGAAAGTTCAGACACCCAAAGATTCCCAGCCCTATTTATTATGATAAAAGAATCATCTTAGTCATTTAACCATCAATCTTTACAGCTGAAGAAGTTTCATGTTTCATGTTTCACTAAACATATCAGGTTCACTTCTGTTAACTGTGTTAGTCATAAGATTTACTACAAATTCAAGGCAATATTTGCTGTGATATATATTAGTCAACCAGCAAAACTGCAACCACAGATACAAGTATTAGTTCTCTTCATGTTCTTTTCATATTTAAAATCAAAGACCCATCACTGCAGTGGTTCTCAAACTTTTCAGCTTGTGACCCCCAATAAGTCTGGAAGCAGAATACAAGTAATTTCCATGTATAGACTTTAGCACTGAGTGGACATTTAATCCAAATAACCACACAGGTATGTTCATCTCTGTGTAAAGAGCAGCAGACACCTTCATTGGTGATGTCATGTGCAAACTTACATGTTAAGTCTTTTTACACATTTCCATTTCCATTTCACGTAATAATACGTTGGTTTTTTTTTTAATTGAAATGTTTTTTGTATAAATAGTTTTTAACAATAATTATTAAATATACAATTTAAAATGATTTTCCCCGACCATCACTACATTACTGTACACAGCACAGGACAATCCTTTACCTGTCAAACATGTGTATCCACCCTCTGTCCTATCAGCTCTTGCTTCTGTCAGACATTACTGGCTCTTACTCACTGGCATAACTCACCTTATTACCAGAGAAACCGACAAACTCCAGCAGCTTGAGCGTCCGCGTGGGCAACATGGAGATCATCTGCAGAGAGTGGACAAGAAATGGAATAAAAAGGCAAATCGCAAGGTTACATCAGGATTTATTTTCTTCTTATAACAAGGGAAGGATCATGAATTAACCAAGTTTACCAAGTAAACCAAGTTTCCACTGCATATAGACAAAAAAGTAGAACAGGAAATCATTTACATTTATTTACAACTTATTCATTCTTGATGTCTTAGGTTCAGACATCCAAAGTAAATAATCAAAACACTTGTAGATGGACTATGTTTTATTTTATTTTTCATTTAATCAGGAATATCCCATTTAGATAAAAACATGTTTTTAATTGTATGTGTGTATTTTTAGTATAAGAAGATTAAGAATTCTATTAATGTACCTCAGGCTTGATATTTTGTGGAAGTCCTTTATCCCCAAATGATTTTCTTTGACCACATTTTATTATTTTTTTTTTTTACAAATGCATGTATTCATCTGTCAACTTACGAGATTAAAAGCTCCTACTCCCAGTTTCACACCACCTTCAAAGTGGCCGTGGTTTTCCCCGTGAATGTATCCAGCTGACTGGAGGACCGTGTGAAGTTCTCTGTGAGGTACACATGGAAGATGCATTTCAATTATTTTTTTAATTAGAAAAGGAGAATGAGAAAATGCGGTAAAGTATAACTGATAAAAACACATGACAAGATTTAGATCTCACTTGTATGTCTGGTAGCTGTTCCTCACTTTGATTCCCCCTTTGATGAAACTGATCATGTTTTCATCCTGAACAGAGAGTGGAAAAGAAGCAGAGAATAAGTTATTTTTTATTATAAATATAGAAATAGAAGGTAGAAGCTGAGGCAGATTAAAGGGATACTTCACCCATTTGCATTAAGCTTTGTATCATTAGAAACCTGGTAGTATTTTTGAATGGTCGTGCATCCTGCCTTCATTTTCCACTGAGATTGGAAATCTTTGTATTTCTAAGTCTGAAAAGGAGCTTCCAGTGACGAAAAAAATCGGCATTTTGCGTCATCGGAAGCTGTTGCGGTTAGCAGGGTGAAACTACAACGCTAGTTCCTCATATTTTCGACCACTGAAGCTACAGACCAATCACAGATCAGTGGGTGGGAACTCACTCCCAGAATCGAAACTTAACGTCCGGCATATTACTTGGAAGCTTTGCTAACAGGCTCTATGGAGAAAGTTGATAATGGCGAAAAAATATAAATATAGCGGTGAGACAGCTGATGCAGACAGGCTGGTCTTGTGTCTTGGCTGCTGTGGCCACTGGCCGCCAGGGCCGCCGCTGGCTGCCGTAGCCGCTAGACGCCACTTGCCGCTGGCCGTCGGTGCTCTCACTGTTTGCCTATGGACACAGACATAGAGTCTGTTTTCTGCCAGGAATTTCCAAGATACCAATTCCTCCTGGATTAAATCTCGGAATCAGTTGAGGAAACGGCCTTATGTTTTGAAGTAAATATGTCTGTAAACCTGACCTTAGTGGGAGTGGCCTGCGCTGCTGTGCATTCTGGGATTTGGTGTCTTTCAGCCACATGAGCCAAAAAGACACTTTCTGCCTTTTCTCGGACAAGGCACCAACTTCAAAATGTATTTCACATTTCTACTACATATATGACCCAATGTCAATACAGATTCATGTTTCAAGGGGTGAAACATGAATCTGTATAAGTCCCTATAAGTGAAAGGCTGTCTCCTGACCTGAAGGAAGGTGAGTGCTGCCCTCTGCAGGAGACATTCGGCAAAGCACACCTCTGCATGGAGTTCCTCTGATGTAAAAAAAATATATATTTTCACATTGTTACAATTAATCACAAAGCCTTAAAGCTGCAGCATTATTCCAAATACAATGCACATATGTACACAAACACATACAATGTGTATAAAGTATTTGACAATAGCACACAGACACACAGAGGCAAAGATTTGAAATAGTGTACAGCATTCAAAGGCGTTAACTCTTGAACCAAACATCTTAAACTGCCTCCTCAATTCTGAAACCTGCTGCTTTAAAAACAGTTACGCTCCTCATATTGTCAACAAACGACTTGACTGACCTTCTGTGAAGTTCTTGGAGAAGCTGGACTTCTTGCGATGCCTGAGTAAATAAAAACAAAATCCAAGAATTTATTATGGATTTTTTTAAAGACAAGTAACATTTAAAATCAAGGCAGGAAGGGAATACAGAAAAAATAGGAAATAATTAAGGCAGTAATGGTTTAAGATGATACTCCACATTCAAATATAAAGATCAAGCAATGGTGCTGTCATTGCTAACATTCTAGTTAGTTGTAAAATGGGAAAATAAAGTGCTTTTTTTTTTTAACAAACTGACACACAATGGGAACAATCAGGTGAACAGAACAAGATCACAAACTGTGGTTATGTGGTTATAAAGTTTAAGGATCAGGATACGGAGAAACACAGTTTCTTAAAACCTTGCTTTTTATTTCTGTATCATTTTCAGCGACTTCCTGTAGTTGTCTATGATAAGAGACTTTGTTAAGTAGCCAGGATTGTGTTTCCGCAGCACTGTTGACCTGCATTTCTTTGCGCCTCTTGTTTCTATTGAAATCAGTGAGTCAGCTTCTTTCCAGGAGAGGCAGGATGCTGATATGCTGTAGGCTGAAGTTACCTTATGATGCTGAGTGTGCATTTTATTTCCCAACAATCAGACACAAAATTGAGAAGCCATACTGTAAGTGCAGCCAAAATACTGATCAGTGACAGTCTGTTAGAGGTGTCTTTGAGGTTTAGCTCATAAGTCTGAATCATGACAGACTGTCACATTGGCTCCAGGAAAAATATTCACACACTGCTGTGACATTTCTTTGGCTTGTGTGTTTCAATGATTCCAGCATGCACTCTGCTTTTGGCATGATGTAGCTAATAGGAGACAGTGTTCAGAAGATTCAGTTCCATTTATTGTGTGTCTGAATGTAAAATGCTATTTTCCAAATAACCTCTTATGGATACATTTTAATTACCTTCAATCTTGAGAACTTGAAAAAACTTGCTTTCAGGAGATTTTATTTTTTATTGTTTTTACTTCTACAGCAGACAAAAGACAAAGTGCTGCTGGGTTTACATTTCACCCTGGTGGTTTGGGAGGGTCTTACCGCTGACAGAGAGCCTGGGCCTCCTTCATGGTGTTTCCTGCAGCCAGAATGTGATGGGGGTCAAATGTCATCATGGCCTGCATCTCCAGGATGGTGGCATAGGTGAGAGCGTGATACATGCTGTCTTTGGTTCTATGAAATAGAAAACACACTTTGAATTTTTCTGTAAGAAAAAAAAAAAATCACATTTTAACCAACAGGTGATTCACATGAAAAAAGATGCTGTTTTTGGTGTGTTAATAAAGGAGTTAAAGATTCACACAGTAGTTATTGAATGAGGGACAGAATGACTGAAGTAAAGGATATCTAAAAAAAAAAAACAGTTAGTGTATATTAAAGATCCTGCGGTTGTTGGTGTGTCATGTTACGCCCTGTGTTTGACAGAATTCCTGCAGGTACTTAAAAGGATGAAGGAGGAGTAAAAGTGTCACACACATTTTTCCAGTAGATTGACTTGTTGCTCCAGTCAAAAGAGGCTGCTCTTCTGGTTATAACCCATTATTTAATCTATAAAAAAACTCAAGCTAAACAATAAAAATAACATGGTGCAATGCCATCAATATGCTGTCCTGCTGCCGTTTAATTGCACGGTTTAAATAGTTTCATATGTTCTGTATTAACCTTCATGTTGTGTGTTTGTTCATGTATTACAAACATGCTCACTTTCAGTCATAAAGGCAGAGGGGTGTAGTGAGGAATGCTGCCAGTCTGCATGTCTGACATGCCGCTGGTGTTCACCACAGACTGACTCATGTGACCAGCCGCTGGGGAGTTACACTGTGTACACACTGTTACAAAAACTGGAAACAAAGTTTTCAGATAATAATCCACTTAAACTTTGCTTTTTGATTGCACAATTCATAAAGAAGAGAATATGTTAAATTCATTGAAGAGAAGGAGCGACAGACAGAGATTGAGGTATCATAATCTGAGTGGCTGTCATCTTGTCAGGGTCGTACATTTGCATCGATACATCAGGATATTTTTTAACAGAGAGCATAACTTTCTCTACTACTGAATCCACCGGCATAACAGGATACAACAACAACTTAGCAACAACCAGGAAGTTACATTGGAGAGTTAATGAAGGCGGAGATACTTCTTGAGAAGCAGAGCGATTTCCCTGTCTCGTGTCAGACTTATGTAAGAAAAAAAAACTCAACCTGGGTAACCTTTGTAAGATGAAGCTGTTAGGTAAATTCAATTGCTCGTAGCTGTGTTGAAAGTGGCTGAGAATGTCAATTATTTCACAGCAGCCCTGAGGTATTTTTCAATCACTATCATCCCGAGGCTCCGGGAAACAAAGAAAAGGTCTTCCCCCTGCTCACAGCATTAAAGCTGGGTTTCCCACAAAATGTTGACAAGAAATTCCACCATGCAAGGACAGAGCGGTTTTGTACATTCTCCAAAATTACTTGTGTGGATCCACGCCTTTGAGTCAGTTCCTCACGTGTAAGTATGAATCAGGAAGTTAAGTAATGGCAAGAGAATCGGTACAAGCAAAGCAGTTTGTTTCTGTTCGTTTCTCAGTTGGAAAGTTTCAGAAATGAACAAATACATTCCAAAACTAGAGGGACATTTTTAACCTCATGGCAGGCTTCAGTCTGATAAGTTAGATTTATCTTGTCCATAGTTCACCTTTTGCACCCCCTCCCTGCTACAGCTGTAAGGAACAGGGTATGATGGGAGATAAAGATTGCACTGTTTTGGCTATACTTTGTCTGGTGGCATGTTTGAACAGACCAGAACAGAACAAACCTCTGAGGTGTTGAATCCTGACTGAGAGAGGAAAAATCAATTAGCTGGTTATTAAGCAGGCATGTTTGTACAATGTTGTAGGTGAGTCTGCTGTGGCTGCCTGACTTTAAGAAACAAGTAGCTTCGACTTTTACATTTGAAACATATAAGCGATAAGCAAAATGAAAGGACAGCTCTACCTATAGATTTATATAACAGGGTGTGAGTTGCCCACTGGTGTCTGCATGAAGAAGAGTTTGGACTATACGCAGTCTCTGATGATGAAGAACATTTAAGAAAAGGGGCATCCTGTAAGGCTGCTATCAACCGGCGGCAGTAGCTCAGTCTGTAGGGACTTGGGTTGGGAATCGGAGGGTCACCGGTTGAAGTCCCGGTTAGTGCAGGTCCATAGGATCCTGTTTGTGCGTGTGTGTGTATTTCGGCCTATGTTTGTGTAGCATGTTAACTAGACAGAGTGTAAAAATGAATTTCCCCTCCCGGGATCAATAAAGTATAACTTATTAACTCAAGCAAACAGGTGATAAAACATTTTGAAGCATTACACATTACTCACCAATATTCAGTTTGAAGCTAATGCGAGGGAAAACAACGTCTCCAAGTGAGTGTGATTGACAGACCTCCTCTGGATCAACTGTTTTTCTTTGATTTAATCCATAAGACTCCTGCTTCTGTGTTGACTGATTACAATCCTGAACAATCGTGAATAACTGTGTCCAAATATCTGAATTAGCACTTAATATCAGGATGAAAATGTCGTCCCACATCTTCCTAGTTGATTTACACAAATCTCATTTCACACTTTCCTTCAACAGTACGACAAGCGGTACAAGTAAGTGCAAAAACACTATAATGGCTAACCCTGGACCTCTACCAGTGCTTGCAGGGATAGACTCCAGCTGCCAGCTGCCACTGTCCATAAACAGGAATGTAGGGGTAAAATAATGCACACATGATATTTAAATATAGATAATGAAAGCTCTCTCTGAAATACTATTTTGGCTTTCCCTTAATAAAGACATGTCACACCTTAAAAAGTCTTACTTAGGACTGATGCCTCAAACTTCAACGTAAAACATTTTATCTGATCCTTACTGTCTCAAAACTGCAGGGAAAGGCTTGTAGAAAGGAAACATTGATTATTTGGCAACTTGTATGAAATGAATCCAACTTTTTCATTCAACAAAAAACTCCTGTATACCTTTCAAGTACAGTGAAGTAAGTAGAGACAACAATCCAGCCCACATCACAATGAAGCCCAGAATGATTATCAAATAGACCTATCTCTGCTGACATTCTTTCAGTCCTCCTCCTGCATGCACAAAAGCAACCATCAGTGCTATAACAGCTACAAACATGTTCATATTTGCCACTCCTGTTTGTTCAGGTGCTCTAGCAAGTGTGAAGCTAAGGAAAGAGAAATCTTTACAGATTATTAAGCCTTGGTTAAGAAGCAAAATAAATGACACCATTTTAAAACCCTTTCATGCAGGAATTATGAAATAGTGAAGCAATACTTATTTTACTTCTTAGGACATGCAAAGTAACATTTTTTATTAGCTTTTAAAAAAATGCATTCTTTTTGAAGACAGAAGTCCTGCAACACTGCAATGCTAAATTTTAGCATTATTTTTTAATGCATATACAAATCATTGAATTTCTGTTTATATAATAATATTGTTCCTTAATTGTTACTTGATGTAAAAAAAAAAATCCCCTGTAAGGGTCTTATAGAACACTAGAATTGGAAAGATATTCCTGAGCCACATGGCAATGGGGTTTTTCCATCAACCATCTTGACTTTGGAGAAATGTATGGTACATTTACTACGTCTGTCTGGTGGGTGGCAATGTATTGGATGACTTGCTTGTGTCCATTAAAGAGGCTGATGTGAAACCATTCCATCAAGACTAATGCGTTTAGCAGAAAACAGCTTTTTACCTGCTGTCTACGTTAGTGACCAGTATGCGTGAAAGGGTTAAATGTTTTTGACACTTACAGCATCATACATGTAAAACGTACAATGATTTCCAATCTAGCTGTAGTATAAAAACACATAAAGAATGTTACAGGCTAACAGGAGCCTGTCCCCAGTCCGGGTGTAAACCGGCACTGAAAAGACGAAACTGGGGCCAAGGAGTGGCCCACAGCCTCAGAGAAGAAAAAGAGGCTGGAGAATAATAGCAAAGCTGTGATAAACCCTCTGATAATAGAGGGAGAGAATGAGCAGTGGACAATAGAGAAACTTGATGACACAGTGATGGTGTACTAGTAGATGTAAAACCCTGAGAGGGAGTGAGTGTTTGAGACTCAAAGTAACTTGTCAGTCAAGTAAAGCTTTTTATCATTAAAATCCTCCAGCATCAGCAGAAAACGTCCTTAAGCTCCGAAGCTCTGGAGTGACGAAGATCTCTGCTTCTGTCCATGCAAAGGACACGGTATTAAACATTCAATTTATTTATTGTCTATCAGTTCTTATATTGCGATCTAAAACGTTAAAATGTTGTCGTCATTATTATACAATAAATAATTATAGCAGGACTTTAACCATTTTTTTTCAACATTTTTATGGAGCCAATAAGATGTAATTGCTTTAAGAAAAACATACACTCATAACAGGAAACTATTTAATCTATTAGCTGTGGATATTTGAGATAAATCAACAAAAGCAATACAGCAACAGATAAGGGTTTTGCCGAATCATCATCAAAACAGAAGCAACAGAAGTGCGGATACCTTCATCCTGAATATAACCTTGAAACGAGGCAACCCATTTATCAGGCAGCTCAGTTAGGCTGCTGTATCTATCTGTTGTTATTCTGGTTATTTAAAGGTCTTTCCAGGGAGAGAGAGAGTGGGGAATGACAAAGATAAAGATAAAGATAAAGATAAACTTTATTGATGGTGGAACTCAAGCCCAGGCCGCCGCCTGTAGGGCCACAGCCTTCATACATGACGCGCGTGCACTAACCAGTAGGCTACTGGCTAACTCAGGACATTTTAGAAAAGAGTGCTCTAGACCTTACTCTTTGTAATATTATTTACAAAAGAACATTAATCCATCATGAGCACAGCGCTAAGCAACATTCAGTGAAGTTACAGTGGCAACATGCATAGAATGACTATGCTATCTTGTGGATGCAAAGCAGGTATAAGCTACTTGTGTTCAACTTAAACGTGCAAAACTCTTTAGCACCAATCACAGACACTATCAACAGGTTCCTGCATTATGCAAGTCTCTTCAGGCACAGAGATACAGTTAGCTTACATCAGTATGCTAAGATGACCACAATCACTTAGCTAATATGCTGATGCATAGCTGGTATTTCCTGCTTGGTTTAGGGTGTTAGCATACTTACATTTACTAATTACCATCAAAATGACATTATAGTCAGAGTGCTTTGACAAAGAAGACGTGTCATTGTATTAAAGGCACAGTAAGCCTAATGACCGAAACAGTGAGGCAGCATGCATTCGCCTGTATACCAGGATATTTAACAACTGTGTGTAAAATCGTGCAAAAACCCCATTTTCGTTGTCTCTTATTTGATTTTATTTGTCCATGAACGCACAAAGCCAGGTGGTTCAGGGCTCCTAATAGAGCTGAGATCAGCAGCTATATTAGCACGAGGTTCAGGGTGGCTTTCCTACCTGCATCTGAGCTGGGCCTGTGCCTCCTCAAACTGGTTTCTGAGGAACAGATCCAAGGCCGACATGCAGTCCTCCAGAGCCAGCGACAGGTCCGACCGCAAGCACCTGTATGACAAAACACACAAAACATATCGATGAGAACGGAATGTGCATCACCATCTGATAAATAAGGCAGGCTGAGGTGGAAGCAGGTCTGTTGAAAAAGGAAAGGAAAATCCTGTTGTTTGATTAATTCGAGGTGGATGATTCCTCAAGTACTAAGCCAGTCAAGTTCACGACAATTTATATAGGACCACAAACCATTAGGTTGACTCATATTTGAAGTGTCAAATATTTCCTGTCACCTTTCCCCAACCACAGTAACTGTCTCTCTCTCTCTCTCCCTCTCTCTCCCTCTCTCTCTCTCTCTGCTGCAGTGACCCTGTTCTCATTTACAGCCACAAAGGCTGGATCTTGGTATTGTTTCAGTTTACATACTCTTTCCTCTGCAATTCAACCCTTTTAAGTCAGACCTTTTAAGCAACTTGCCTCAACAGTGCGTATGCTGTTGGGGTTATTTCTGTTTGCTTTACACTGCACATTACAGAGGGAATCAGCTCCATTACAGTAATTCACAACCTCACCATTACCTCTATGAAATACAGTCTTGAACACTTCAGACGAGGGAGAGGTGATGTTGCTGCTTGAAATAGTTTTATTTCCTCTTGTAAACATGACATTTTCTTCTACATCAGCTGTGTTAGTAAAAGTGACACACTTCCACTCATAATAAGTGTAATTTTGCTTTTTATTCATGTTGTAGGGCACATGACCGTCACACAACAAGCGTAGAGCATGACTAAATGAAGCACAAGTCATGACAGAATCCTTCCTTCTTCACCAGCCGCCTTCCACTTTGATCTCACTCAGTGTGACTGATAATGGATCTGCTTAGATGTTTTATTTCTCAGTGTCTGGGCGAGAACCGCATGTAAAGAACACATTAACATTCAGCATAATGAGCTGACAGAATGAATTGAGTTGATGTATCTGAAAGGCTGATTCATTTCTCTCATTGCAGTGGAAATTAAAACTTCAAGAGAGTTATTTGCTTTTCTGGTGTCTTTATTTGTTTGAGATGCCATTTCATTGATATGAAAGGGAAATCTGGTTTCTTTAAAATGCAGTATGGTTTTGCCCTTCTAACTTCTGTAGTGTAATGATTTATTTTGTTGTATTGTGCACGTGACGATTGTTCCCCGTTGACAATTGAGTAGCTTTTACAAAACCTGTCAAGCAGTGTTACCACTTTGACAGAGCTGCAGAAGAATAGAACAGCAGTGACTTAGACAGTAGTCCCTCTACATTCCTGCCCATTACAAACACAGAGGAAGCGTAACAAACACACACATACACCACCAGACCAACCACAATAAAGCAGCACACACACACACACACACACACACACACACACACACCCCCACACAAACTAGCGCAGTTCTCGCTAACGACATGCGGGTGACTGACTGCTGCGTTCACCATATGACCGGTAACAAGCCCAGCTTCCTCATAACAGCACAAGACTCACATTGACAACTGCTATTAAAGAAATACGATTTTTTTCAGTTTGCATCGTCTTCATAGCAGAGCAAAAACTTACAATATAGAAATAGTCTTAATGCTAGTTATCTTGTTTGCTTTTGTGGGTCATATAGAGAATGGTTCCCAACCTTTTTTTCTTCTTCTGACTACTCAAAGCGCTTTCACACCTGCAGGTCACAGTTACCCATTCACACCACATTCACACAGTGATGGCAGAGGCTGCTAAGTAAAGTGTCCATCAGTATTAACTAATCCCATTTATACACGTTCACACAACGCTTACGAAGCAGCAGGAGAAATATGGGGTTAAGTGTCTTTTTCATAACCAGTAAAAAAACTCCTCACAGGAGCTTTAATCAAAGGTTATGTGAGAACAGTAGTATTATGTTGTGAATAAATAATACAAATATTGTTAATTCATTCAGACATTTTCTATTAAGTGCCTATCATAAAAAAAACAAACATTAAATCAAAGGTGATAAATAATACAGACATCAACAATGCCAAGCGTAACTGCAACAAGGTAGCAAACTGAGTGTGTTTTTGTCATTGATTTCAAGGATATTGCTGCAGAGTCACATGTCTGACCAAAGAGGCCACTGACTACATCAAACAGGGGCTTTCTCGACTGTGTTGTAACAGTTTTCCATCTGTGTGAGTAAAGGTGAAGCAGCATTTAAAATCACAAGTTATACAAAACTCTATAAGCAATCAAGCGGATGGATGTTTGAACAGCTAACTACATCTTTATTGTGTATGCTAATCCCAAAGAAACTTCACAATAGTCACACTGTTCTTTTGCTGACTCTACAATTATTTCCTACACTTTCACTAAAACTTGACTCTCAAAGTCGACTTATTCAACCATATGAAGTCTTTTTCTTCATAGGTTAAGAACCTAGATGGAAACGTATCTCCTGTCAGGTTGAGATGACACGCATAAGTTATAGATAAATAGCACATGTAAATAATTGTTGAAGGAGGGTGGCGTTTTGGAGAGCCTGTTTGCTTATGTGACTAAAGCAGAGTCTGTAAGCAGCAGGTACAACATTACTCTGATTAAATGTTCCTGTTGGCCTCATTAGTAAGGTCATGTAAGGGGGATATAATAAAAAGATAACAATAAGTAACTTTTTAGTCATTTAATCAACAGTAACATTTTATCATGGAGTAAATCAAATTGAAATGGTCCTAACTGATTGGAGGACAGGATTTCTGTTAGGTTTTCACTTTTAAGACAATGAGACCTCAGACAGAGATATGGAGCAAGCTCTCAGTTAGCACTCAGTAAAGGAAAGTGTCCCTAAATTAAGGGAATAGCTGTCCACTGTATGAGAAAAGAAAGACATCACGGCCAGCACAAAGAAGTGAGTCTAATAGGTCGAGGATGTCCATACTACGCATTGTCCCTATAATTGAATTGAACTTCAAGTCAGCTGAAATTCTGAGTTGATTTCTCCAGAGAGAGCAGCTTACACAATGATAATCCTTATCACAGGCGCACGCATGAAGCCACTTAGCAGCACACAACCACTTTATACGTGCACACCCCTCCATGTGCCGATGAAAAACAGAACAAACACACACACACACACACACACACACACACACACACACACACACACACACACACACACACACACACACACACACACACACACACACTCTCACACCCCTCCAACAGTGACGAAGCATTACTTTACGGCCTGTGGTTCGCTGAGCTTTCATCACATTTGTTTCAGCGGCCATAAGTTGTTCTTAGCGTTCAGCTGTGACACAAAAGAGCTGAGCAGCACCTAAAATAAACCAAGCAAGTTTGTCCACATGCCTGAGAGTCCCACAGCAAGAACACACACACACACACACACACACACACACACACACTGACAAGGCATCTTACAGAGGCCAAACTACCATCAAAACATGTGAAGAACCTTACCCGTTTGACAGAGTCTCTTCCTCTTCTGACATTTTCATCTGGCAAAGTGTGTGTGTGTGTGTAGGAGAAAGAGATGGAGAAAGATGGTAGAGAAAAAGGAAACTGCAGAAGTGATTGGGAGCCTGGGGCTTTTCCAGCAGTGCAGTGTAATGGTGTGTGCCTCAGCAGCAGCAACAAGAGCAGAGGCAGCAGCAGAAGGGCAGGCGGTTTAAAAAAAGAGAGAGTATGAAGTAGAGAGGGAGGGAGGGAGGAAGAGAGGACAAGGAGGAGGAGGAGGAAGAGGAGGAGGTAGGATGCAGCAGCAACAGCAGATCTTAATAAGATTGGGATGACTATCACACGAGGGGAGAACACACTGTCTATCTGTGATGCTACACACACACACACACACACACACACACACACACACACACACACACACACACACACACACACACACACACACACACACACACACACACACACACACACACACACACACACACGCAAAGCAAAAAAGCTTGACAATCTCTTCCGATCATCATACTACACATTGCAGTCCAAACTGTGATTGGTTAATGCAAAGTCAGGGGGCGGGCTTAAATACCCACTATTCATGGCCTGAGGATTTTTATTTATGAAGGGAAACAAGAAACAAGTTAATGTCCGTCACATAAAGTCCGTCACATAAAAATGTCTGCCACTGTAGTTTTAAAAAGAAAAATGAGGCTTGAAAGGTTGTTGAAGAGTGTGCTGGTGCGTACTTAGAATCTCAGTTCCAGCCTGCTGCAGTGGCAGAGACTGAATGCTGCAGCGACCACAGAGGGTACAGGAATAGAAGACAGAGATGCAGCTTATTCTGGAGAGGCCTGAAATCATGAATGAAAAGAGACACAGCAGCATAGCATTTCACCACTTTTAAATCTCGGATTAGATGTGTGTGATAGAGAGATGTACAAACACACGCTCAGTATATTGATAAGCGTTATACTCCATTTAGCTTTACTAGCTGCAGGGCTCTGCCACTGAGCACACAAGTTCCCTGACAAATGCTCCCTGATTCAACTTTAATAGAACATAATCCGTGTGAGGGCTTTAATTACATCCATGTATTTCTTGTTTTGACAGATCAAAATGACAGCTGTGAAAAGACCCACAAAATGCACAAATTGTAACATTCACTGAGCCCCGTGTGAGGGCTGCTCTGTTCTGTATCTGTGCCACAATAAACAACTTTGTCATCAAGTAAGAATCCATTTTTTTTGGACAAAAACAGAAAGAATGGCCGTCAGGCCCAATTGGATGCCTTCAGATTGCTTGTTCTACCAGCCCACAACTCAAAGATCTTCAGGTCCAAAGTCACACAAGACAAAGATTGCAGAAAGATCCTCATATTCAAAAGCTAAACAGAAAAATGTTGAATAACTCCAATCATATGATTAATCAATTAATTAAATAACAACTTGTTTTGCTACTTAACTACATCACTGGGGGCTCGTGTGTTTGAATAATGTTGGAAGAGAAACAACATCTAAAGTGAACAACATGATTACAAAATTCTAAATTATCTGCTGACCTATTGTAAATAATATTTCTCTACAGAGCCAGACACAAATGGTGTCTGTATAGTACTAGGCACACATACAAACCCCACATGCATAGAAACGTAATTAGTAACGGGAATAAAAATCAGAGTCATGTGACTGTGTCTTGAGTCCTCAACACAATTTGACAGATTTTTCTCCTCCATGGTAGCCACTAAAAATAACAATTACGGGAGTGAAGCATTACAGCACAGATACACGAGGGACGTTAAACTCTTTATAGACTGTAGTGAAAAGAATAATGATTAATTGTTGCTTCCATTTCTCACGTGTGTGTTGTGAGTTGCACAGAGAGTCACGGGTTTAAGGTGGACATAATTAGATTTGATATGCTGCTGTCCCCATGGAGGAGAATTGGATTTGGCAAGAGAAAAACAAGGATTGTTGTGATTTCAAACTATGTAGGCTTTCAGCTTGATATAATTATATGAAATATCTGCGACTTTCATTGACCAAACAATTGTAAATCATCCTGAGTATTTCTGGTCATATGCTGGTATCAGGGCAATAGAGCTATTCCTTAAACAATCCCAGGATGTTTTACTGCACAACAACAAGGATTATAGCCAACAATGACCCCTGAAAACACATTTATATTAACATAACCTAACTTGAAACTGTTGAATTGAGTGATGCAAGAGTATAAAAGATAATGCACTAGGGGCTGAGGTAGCATAGTGATTAGTCGTGTTCCATGTACGGAGGCTATCGTCGGCTAAGTGGCTAAGTGGACGGCTCAGGTTTGAATCCCACCTGTGGCTCCTTTCCCGCATGTCATTCCCCACTCTCTCTCGCTCCCCAATTTCTGACTCTATCCACTGTCCTATCTTTAAATAAAGGCATAAAAAGACAAAAACAACTTTAACAAAAAAAAGAAAAAGACATGCATTAATTCTTTGAAAGGTCAAAGGTATTATGCTTATTTGCTTCTTTTTTTTTGTTGGCAGTTAGATCAAATACGAGCCATATACTTTTCTCATTAAATAACAAGACTGAGGAAATCATCCTTTCTCCTTGTTTCTAGTATTTGTGCTAAACTAACCTCTGTCGCTTTAAATGTATCACACAGATAGAAAAGTTGTATCAGTCTTTAAATTTAAGTTATCGTACTCAAACTCCGGTCCTGCCTTATATATTAGTGACCTGTCAATTCGGCCAATTATGGATACTTATTTTTTGTAAATACAACATGGTAAGAAGAACCTATCTTCATCTATTTGATGCACCAAAAACTGTCAGGTTAACTGTACATTAATGTGTGACACCAACAAACAACAACAGTGCAGTGTCATTTTAGTCAGCTACCTGAAGTCAGCGTCAGTTTTTTTTGTACCAATCATTTTTTTTATTTTTTTTTTTATCCTGCTGGTATTGTAGTGGTACTTGGAATATGCCGATACGCATGTCTGGGGAAACCTGTAGCCAGTTCACTGCAACAACATAGATAGGTGATTTTGATTGGCCCAACCTGAATCAGGTCAGATGGAAAACTGTGAATTCAAGAAGCACCAGACACAGTGCCCAAAGATTCAAGATTCAAAGCAAAACAAACACGAGCTTGCAGATTTGTCTTTTTCCCAGGGTAATGTAAAAGTGCTATATTTCTCACCTTTAACTTTTACTGTCCAATTTAAATTAGATTTAACTGATCATTCATACATGAGAAAGAATGCAGAAGTTATATATTTTAAAGAAGAAGCTTGTTCACACTCATGTAGTTTTTCTGATGACCTGTACCTCCACGTGTCACTAATATGTAAAGAAGCCCTTTAGGTCAGCTGTCACCAGCAATCTGCTAACAGCGACTCACTGTCAAATGGGATTGTAGAATAGTAGAAAAACAACGTTTGTGAAAACTTTTCAAGAGGAATTCTTCCATTCTGTACGACACCTGCAGGTTTTAGAGGATTGTGCTACTTTAAGCAGAGGTTTGCTCTGGTTAAAGTATACAAAGCACATTATTCTAACTTACCCATTAGATGGATTTGTTGATTCTGGACCATTATTGTTTCCGGGTAGATGTAACCTGAAACAGAAAAAACAAAATTGGGTTTGCTAAGAAAAAAAGAAAGGAAATCTCAAGGGATGGAAACAAGCTTAAAGGACAGCTATTGTTTGAGGAACATGATCATGAGAACCATAGAAACACAGACACTGATACATGCAGACACTCCCAGGCTGCTGACTTGTTGACAATGTTTTATTTCTTCTGCAGAAATGAACTTGAAAATGCGGAGAAAGTGCCTGTGCCTGATGTTGGGACAGATCTTTGGCAAACTGTAGTGATACATTTTAAAACCCAAACTGAATCTGTAACATAGAAAATGCTTTTAAATGATGCTGACTTAATTTACTTTCATTTCAGTCACTTACCTGAAATCTGTGATGATGGGATCCATCTCTGGACTGTTTATGACTGACAACCTGTGAAAGTACATTAAAGTCAGTGTGTGTCAGTGGAGGCTCAGTGTTACTGTAATTACATGTGTTATTAGCACTGTGAGTAGCACTCAGTTTGTTGATAAATTGTTAAATGTGACTTAGTTTGTGCACATTGTTAACGTACCGACTCGGGGAGTCCGGACTGTCGGGTATGTCTTGCCCCTGCGCGACATCTCTGTGAAGAGGTCAAAGGTCAGCTTAGACAGAATATTACAGTGGATGTCATGATAGTGAGAAGAGGATGTGTGCGAGGGTGTCGGATTTGAACGTCTGGGGGAACAGACGAGTACGGAGTAGTAAAAGCTTGAATCAAAAGTTTTTACCGGCATAAAAAAGCTCTGTGTGACAAATGATAGCAGTCTTCAAATTAATGTCAAAAGTCAAAATGTTGTTAATTAATTTAGCCTAGCCTAGTGTGTGACCCCTTTCACATTCAGCAGGTTGTACATTTTGTCCCACATCACTGGTTGCCTGTCTGTGAGGAGAGCCTCTCATGTTACACTGTGAATTCCATAATTTTAGTTTCCTGAATATTTCAAACTATGGCATTTTATGAAAGAGTAAATATCTTTTTTTTTTTGTATGGAAAATAAAGTTATTTTCACCTTAATGTTTTCAGATGACCCTTTGTGATCATTTTACAAACAAGAAGAACTTTTTTTTTTGTAATTTAGTTTGATGTAAAAATAGCTTTAAAAACACGAGCCATGCAGCAGAGACAAACACAAATCAAACACTTTTTTACTTTGTTTTTTTTTATCATTAAGTGTATTTCAGCCCACTGCTGTACATAGAAAGCCTGTTTGACCACATCATCATGACAACAATGTAATGTCTAACAGGCTGCAGACTGAGTGCAAGACAAATAAGAGCAGGTTGAGACCGTAACAACAAACTTCATATTCAAACAGTAGGCTGCTTTTCCAATGGACTCACACTGCTCAGCCTCTTTGTATTTATTACATGTGTGCCTGCTTCAGATGATTTCCCCTGACTGATAGGTGAACAGTAACAGCGTTGTAACAGTGAGAGAACAGAAATCATCTCTGACCCATCTACAGTAATCAGGTCTGAACGTCACCGATCACATCTCGAGTATTCAAATGAGTATTTGTGTGGTTTATAGAGGATCTTTCGTTGGTCTTGATAACATAGTAACTTGATGATAAAGTGCGAGAACACTATGAACACAGACAAGTATCGACAGGGTCTTGACCTACACTGATTTTTTTTCCTCGACTACTCACTTTTTGCTGTCATTTTTCTTCACGCTTCGTCTCCAGTTCATAAAACTCATTCCAGAGACGTGAGGTCCGGTGAAACAGCAGAATATCCCGGACAGAGCAGGTTTACACAGATGGCATGGATGAACAGACTGACAGTCAGACAGTCAGACAGACAGACAAACAGGGGAGCAGCTCACACTGAGTTTACACTGACAGAAATGAAGACAGAGCAGCTGCAGTCTTCCTTCTTCCTGACGTGGGTAAGGTGTGTTGCTCTCATCACCATCAGAGTGACTTTCCTATTTAAATACATGCACACTGCAATGTGGCTGCTGCAGGTGGCTTCATGGTCCTAAAGCCTTCCGGGTTATGACACATTTCTGGTTAACTCTTATCAATCTTGTCTATTATCCTTTTCCCTAATCTTAACGTTGGTCAGCTGAAGCTGTTTCAGACGTGCTATACAAATAAACTTGACTTACAATAAACACATCCGTCAATGAATACTAAGACCGAGTACATAAAAATCAAGAATTTAATGTATTGCCAAAACATAATGTATAATTAAAGCTTAACAATAGTTGAGTAATTTAAGTATTTATGGTTATACAAATTCTGCCTGAATGTGACTGTGCGTATTGCTTCAATTACAACCCAATAAAAGTCTGTAGTATTTAGCAATATACTCTTCTGATAATCAAGTCATTTGAGTGCTTTTACTTTTGCATACAATTCAATTTGGTTGATACAACTTCTGGAATTGAAGAAAGTATTCGGAAATGTAGTGAAAGTAGCGATTAAACTGTGTTAAAAACTGTTAAAAAAAAAGTACAAAATAATTCATTCTGTGTGTGTGTGCAGATTAATTTGTTGGATTTTTAACACAGATGAATTATCACACGTGGGTATAATTTTAAGGCAGATGAACAAGACGGAGCTTATCTTAGTTACCTCATGTACAGTTGGTTACAACATACAAATATGTTAGAGTAAGAGTACAAAGTAGTACACCAGTGATGAACAAGTGATGAGAAGATGTTCTGAGTTACAGAATGTAAAGTTTAATATATATTCTAAAATGTAATGATTAGTGTAAACCATCAATGCCCTCTTCTATATGTGCTTCTTTGTGGTGACTATAGAGCGGAATAATGTTGTCAAATGTACATGTTTATATTCCTGTTAATGTTTTTTTCTTAATGTCGACCCCTAGAAGAATAGCTGAGCTATCGGGTACAGCTAATGGAGATCCTAACAAACACACAAATTCCAAAGCTTCTTTAAAGACAAGAAAGCAGGACGTTTTCATGAGTAAGTAATAATAATGTTATTTTCTGTCAGTAGAAAAACAAAACTGTCCACACCGGCTGTTAAAGAGAGGAACATGACTGAGTCCCAAGAGAACACACAAACTGCAAATCTACATGTTTAATATTTATTCTGTTTCAGTTATATGCATTTCATATTCTGGCAAAAACCTCCAAATAAGGTTTTTTTTTTCTTTTCTTACATGTTAGAAAATACAAAATAAAATACAGTCAGCTTGAGTTTTCAAAAGCCTTTATGGGGAAGCCTATAGAAACATAAGTGGTTCTTGATTTTTAAAATATCGAGGAGTCTGTACAAATACAAGTTAGGTGTCTTTGTGGCTTCGTAACGTAAGAGAGTGAAAACATGACGTATGAGAGGAGACTCAGCTGGGAAGGAACAAGAACAGACAGGTGACCACAAGTAACAGATTTATGAGAAATGCACCAAAAAGAATGTGGATTATCAACCATCGGTAGAACACTGGTTAAAGACGTAAAGAGAATATGACCATGTTCACTCTAAGCAAGACTTGTAAAAGGAAATCTGTGCAAGACCAGATGAGTGGTGTCGTAAATGTTGTGCATTTCATTTGGTCAGAACTTAGCAAAGAAAACGAAAAACAGCTGTTCCTTGTTTAGAAACTGCCGATAACAGCTGAGCACAAGAAGAAGAGGAATCATCACTGGTCAACACACTGCCATGTGGGCGTTCACAGGAATACGCAATGTTATCCTCGCCATGCCAGGCAGCGTTTTTGCAAGTTAAATCCCCACACAGACTGAAGACAAAGTGCTCCCCTGGGAACGCAGAGAAGCTGATCAACTTGCACTTGTTGTAAACAGAAGTTGAAGAATCTGAACAAACACAAATTAAAAGTTGATACAAATGCTCACAAAAAAAAAAAAAGCACCAACAGTGGCTCACTTTGAAATGGGATCTTATTTTCAATTGTGAAATGAATGTTTCCTACTTGAAGAAGTTGACTTTCTAAGAACTCTCATTACAAAAGAAAAAAGAAGACACAAGCAGTATCCAAGTGTTAATCAGACAGACGCTGTATTGGGAGACTGACAAATAAGATCCTTTGACCTTCAAGTAGTAGGGGGTGAGGTATCTATCAATCAATATTAACAATACTACAAACAAAGTTCCTTTCATCAGCCATGCTAGACAAACCCCTTGTGGTACAAATCTCCCCCCCCTATTCTGAGACTTTCATCTCTGACAACATTTTCTATTTTTGATCTCATGTTTCTCTGCTCATGTTCAAACTCGCCACATTTCTGCAAAAATAATACATTCTTTAATCTCAGACAACCTTCAAATAATGTCTCAGTAATCAGAAGTTCTTCAAGGTAAAAAGTATTTTGGTAATAAGAACATTATTTTCTCACATAACAAATGTTGGATTTTGTTAAAGCTGTTATGATATTGTGCAATCCCTTGTAGTGTACCCTGACTTTTAATGCTAACTAATGGTATACGTGTAGTTTTGTTCCATTTAGTATCTAAAAAAAACCTGTAAAATAAAGACATGAGTGATTAGAAACAATGACATAATAAAGAAAGAAACTGGGATGACGAAGTACACGGGCACTAAATTTGCAGTCGGAGTTACAGTTCCTCCAAAAAAGCACTTCTCCCTCTAGGATATTTTGGGGCTCTACAAAACAACCAAGCCTATTTTTAATTAAAGTGATCTTATGAATATTTCAATGTTACCTCAGAGGACAGAGCAGAGCTTTTATAGAATGGGCGAGTTCTGTTAGTGGATACAGACAGGACTTCTTTTGATTTCTATCTAGACTCAAGTGCAAGTTTCAATAAATTACATTCTATAAGGTTAATGCATGATTTGTAACCTGGGGTTGAAATCGACAATTTTTACATTTGTTAATCTCTCATCTGTATTCACTGCGTTACATTTGTACTATTTTTTTTTTTCTAGTCTTGGTCCTCTTCTGCCAACAAAGAGACCGACAGGATGTAATTACAGGACACCGCCACGAACAAGGAACACAGTCTGGAGAAATGGGTGTTGAAAGATTCAGACATGGGTTTGTTGAAAGGAGGTCTCTTTTATGGGGTCAGCAAGTGCTGCTGAATCAGTCCTATACAGTCCCCAATTTGCTTTGGTGCTTTCTGGGCTGGTCCAGGCTGGGCCGTGCTGTGCCGTGCCGTGCCGGGCCAGAGAAGGGGCGGGGTAATACGTTTTTCAGGAGAGTTCCGACTTGCTGAGTGCGATGGCCAGCTCCAGGTCCTCTTGTTCCTGCTGGGTGAGCCTGGCAAGACGCTCCTTTTCCTCTCGCTCGCTCTCGCGCTTTGCCCACTCTATCATGTCTTCTTCTGTAGGATACTGTTTCTTGAACACACACACACACACACACACACACACATACAGGGGGGAGGAAGGAACCCACATATGCCGAGAAATGTGGGGAAAAGAAGACACAAACAGAGACAAACACATATACAGTTAACAGATTTTTCAAAGACATTTAATTGTCTGCTGATAACAGATGCCCAAATATTAGAAATACAAGGACATTGTAATGCAAGCCATTATTCCTGAGGATTACATTCTCTGTAATGATACGGACAATCTGAGGGCTCATGTTACATTTTAAAGTATAGACGATGTATATGTTGCCATTATATTGTGTAACTTAAAAGTCGATGTGATGAGTGCAGACAGATGGGGTAAATAAATGTTCTTCATTCAGCTGTGAGCACACATACTTCAGGCCACCCCTGCAGAAGTCAGTAACCCAGTTGGGCCACCCCAGTTCAAAAAGTGTGGACACACCCCTGCTTTTAAAATAAACACATACATAAACACTTTTAATCAGAATCTATTAAACGTGGATGTTAAAAAACGTGACCATAATGATAGGGACATTCCAAAGATGAGAACTAAAACAGAGCTCTGTTTTGGACAAACTATGTTAAAGCTGCACGTTAACCACCCCAGACTTATTTTTGCAGTACTGTTGCCATCATATATCTGTGTGGTTTTACAATAGGAGACTTTAAAACAACAGCCACTGTAGTGTTAGTTACATCGATGTTTGATATGTACAAAAGTGAATTTGGAGGAAGGTTTATGTGGTCTTTAAATTCAAAATGTCATGGTTCAAAAGTCAAACAAAATAAGCTATTTAAATCTATTTCCCTGCATCAAAGATGGCCAGTAAGGGAGTCAGTGCACTTTTTGAAACTTTGAAATGGGCAAATGAGATATGGGGAACTTCATTTGGAAAGAATAGGAGCTGTGTGGGGAAAAGAATCACAGATTTTGAGGTTCACAACATCAAAAGGTGATTGATGAGAACTTTAGAACACAGAAATCGGGTTAAGCTAATGACTAGAGACTGGACATGTACAGTGTGGACAGTTAGAGTTACACAGTAGAGCTACAAAGTGTTTTTAGCCATGCAAAGGAAAGCATGCGCTGATGACAACATTCACTAGCAGTTATTTTGGAGCTGATGACTTTGCAAAAACATACATGATGAGGACATTTCAGAAACATCGAATAGATCCATTAGAAAACATGCCTGAAGGAGGAACATCAAACTGCTGCTTTCAACGTATGAATGATAAGACATTCAAACAGTACATAGAATGAGAAATGATGCGTTTAATATCTGAACCTATTATATACTTTTGCCTCAAGTGATTTAAAGGGATTCTATGAGACCCCATCTGGTAAACCGGGAGGACCATACTGATGGTTTAGCATGTTTTTAGCACATTTACAGCAAACTCTAAAAAAGTTACAAATGTGCCAATGATTTTCCAAAGCACACCAAACTTCAGATAAAACGAATACTTCTGCAAAAGACAAACACATACGTAAACAAACTTACAAAAAAAAAAAAGTGAAATTAAATAACAACCTTGAACTAGTAAGTATTGCTATTATTGCAAAATGTTGAAATAGCAGAACGTACAAAATAAGGCAGCTATAATAGGAGGAAATACTCTTAAACTTCAAAGCATGTTCTGGAAAGTGTCAGCAGTTTAAATTCAAGAATTTGAATTAGAATTTATTTATTTTAATAGGGACAATGCAATTTAACATAATTTCAATACAAAGCATGACACTGATGTGCTGCATAAAGAGTATAGTTATAACTTTTGGTAAGTGAATGCAAAAACCTTCATATGGTCCTTAGAGAGCTCAGCCGTTGGAATAGAATGGTTTCATGGATGCACATACAAGCCAGAGATGGTGCCCTTGATTCAACTTTTTTTATTTTTTAACAGAGGGTGTCAAGACACTCGCACAAAGAGAGAACACAGGCGATCTGTTTCTCAACAACACAGGGCTGACCACACACAAGGGTTAGATGAAGTGGTGAATGAAGGGATGGATGAACAGACTCATGGATAAATAAATAGTGTGAGGAATGGCAGAGGCAGTGGTTTGAGTGAATCAATAAGCGCGTGCAGGTCCGGGCGGGGGGGTTGACATAGACATGCGGGTGCAGGCAAGTGACCAGAGACAAGCCACAACCAAAGCTTCCTTTTTAAAAATTGCAATCTCAAATCTAAAGTGTGACTGTACATTTCCCTGCAGTATTCCAAACAGAAGAGCTGATAGGACTTTAATACTGTAACCCATTTATTAGTGACCAATCAACAGGTACATACAGTAGGCTCCTTTTTTTTTGCCAAAACAGTTAAACTTCAACTTCTTATATTTTCAAAGACATATATTAATCTATTTTAACATTTTTAATTAATGAGTGAGAGGAGAAGAACACAGGGAACTGTGATTCCCTTTTTCTTAACAGACGAAAGGATCGTATTTAATACGGCAGTTTGGCTCTTACTTTCTGAGAAAAATCATCAAATGAAATATTTCATCAAAAGGCCCCTTCAATGAGTTCGTAAAACACACTAAGAGTGAGCTTTACAGCTTTATCGGTCTGAATGGGATCTCAATCATGACGCATTATGCTGCATCTAGTCGGTCAAGGTCAACTAATAGAACGCCTTCAGGCCGTTGTTGTGCTAACTCAGCAGTTATTGACTCTGAGCACAGTTACTGGTCGGACACATAAGATCTGCTTTGCAGCAACAACATTTGGAAATTACCTAAGTGAAGAAGGGTGCATAAAATAAAGGATTTTTGCAACACATACATGTATTCATTTAATTTAGGGATGAAATATACACATGCACAGGATGTTGAATGCTAACAAAAGACAAATACAAGCAGCCTCTCATCTCTCCATTCACTGCCAATTTTTAGGAGGGACTTGATATCAAAATGTAAATGTGCATAACCCATTTGATTGTAACAGAATGTACGTATGTTTCTAAACATATGTTACAGAAATAATATATCAATGTATCCTTTTTGCTATACTTACATTTCTGTGCATTTCCTCATAAAGATCAACAGTTTTGACTTCATTCATAGGATTTCAATTAAGTGCAATCCCAATATCCAATCAGAACAGATACTAATTACAGGAATAAAGGCTCTAGATATGGCAAGAAAAGATCAGAACATATACACCATCAGCAGACAGGACGCAAAAAAGAACAACTCAAATTTTAAGATTGAATAGCTTATAGTCAGTTTAGCTCAGGAAAACAAGGTCGTTTAATAAACCAATGTAGCATCTTCTTTGGGGCTTTATAATGGCAGTGGATGGAGTGATAACAACGCTGGCTTGATTGCCTGGTAGTTAAAACTAAATAAAACTTGTGAATGTGATTTGTTAGCAGGAAAAAAAAAGGAAGGAGAGGACGTGACTATTGAGAGTCAGTTGAAGGTGAGGGAGAGGGCGAGTGGGAGGTTCTCACTTTGTCAAAGCTGGCAAATCGGTCAGCTTCCCGTGCGTTGTGGCGAGGTGGGGAGGAGGGGGCGAAGGGGTCGGCTAAAGGATCCTTAACAGGCAGGGAAGAGGAGGAGGATGAGGAGGAGAAGTCTCCTGAAGGCTGCGGGGGGAAGTGCCCTCGTCGCTGGAAGGAGTCAGAGGACTCGGTTCTGGAGATGGACAATCTCTTAGCTGATACAGACACAAAGAGAGGATGAAGGACAGCTTTTTCTTTACTTCCAAAACAATTCAAACCTGCTTTGAATACATACTTGAATTACTGTAACACCACAGTCATATAACAGTTTTCTTTCCATAGTGAGATTTTAAAAAGTGCAGGTACTGACCTGGAGGTGGAGGAGGTGGTCTAGTTGGCGTACCAGTTTTGGGGGGCAGGGCTGGGGGGACGTCAGGGCCTGCAGACTGACCTTCGTCCTGAAACAGGTTCTTATTGTTGATGCCAAACTGGTCAGAACCATTTGACTAAAACAGAAGGTTAAAACAAAATGAATTTCATGCAGTATTAACAAGAATGAAAGATAAAATATGACGCTGACATGATATGACTGCTTCATAAACAAGGTTTATGATATTCAACAAATCCACATGGTGTGTAGTGAATGGTGAGTTAAGTGAACATTTCCCACCACAGCGGAGAGGGTCCTCACCTCGGATCGGGGAATATGGCAGAGACAGAAAAAATATTTATTTACCGGCAAAACATGTTGTAACCCCATTCTGAAATCTAATATGAAATGCTTCCCTTGCATGATAGTCCACCTATTTGCTTCTTTAAAAATACTTAAGGTTAGGTCAGATATGTAAGACATTTACATTTCTAAAATGACATCTTTAGGGTCCATAGGTGTTATGTTTGTGCAGTGAGGGTGAACTTTCCCCTTTGGAATCAGATAGCGGACCCTTTGTTATGATAAGTTATGATGAGTTAGATTTATACATGTAGACATGAAGTCAATCTATTCGACTTGTATTTATAATGAACTGAATGACTAAACAAGATAGATAAATAAATATTGAACAAAAGGCTTTTACTGCTAAACTATTAAAGCATCTTCCCCGAATACGAGACAGTAAGAGACTGCTACACAGCCGGTGTGCAGCCCGCTGCCTGCGAGTAGAGACACGAGCCGCCCGCAAATAACTTCTGTAATGGGGCTAAACATAGCACTAATACAACAGTTTCTTAGATTTATTTTGTATGTATGTGTGTATGTTGCGGAGATTTGACTGATATGAACTCTACGTCTCAGTAAATGAATGTAGAGGGAGGGGCAGAGGAAGGTGACTGGAGCTACAGGCGGCGCTGATTCAATAACGATAATAACGAGCATATTGGGACAAGAAAATATCCGTATCTATCTATCTCATTATCCGTTCCTTTCCAAATTCAGATTCTGATTTAACCCCATACAAAGTATATATTTACTCTGAAGGTGAATCACAGGGCTTGAGCATCACTGACTTACCTTTGTCAAGGCACTGAAGTCTGCAAAGCCTCCTCCAAAGGACTCGTTACCAAACACAGCAGCAAATGGATCTGAAACACGAGTGCATATATTTATCAGCAAGAAAAAATTGGACTATTTTTCATACTTAAAATAAATGTTTCTACAAAGTAACTTCTAAAACATAATATGAGAAACCACTTGCAAACCGGTCTGTCCCCAGAAGATGGCACTACACCACAAGTCATACCTGGATCTGAGTTTGTGCTGACTGTAGTACCACCAGGAGCAAACGGGTCATTGGATGCAGCAGAGTCCTTCTAAAAACAAAACACAGTACAAATCAGAGAGAATTATACAAAACATTCTGCTGTGGACATAAATGTCCTCAAACCTAACGTGATAAACTATGATTGATATCCGTTAGGTGATACTTCACTTAATTCTAATGTAGCAGAAACTGCATCATTACAGTTTTTACTCTTTTCTATTTAAGGTGTTCCATTTGCACCAGGACAGCAGGATAAAAAAGTGGCAGACAACTCTGTTGTAGTATTTCTGATTCGTCAAATTAAAAAATATTATTTAAACAAGATTTTTCTTGTGACCACTTAGAAACTTGTAACTTGGCATGCAAGGTTAAAGTTATTTCCCCCCCCCCCCAGATTATTAGACAGACATGAAATGACTGTATAAATGGCTGCATAAAACATAGAGAGTTATTAAAGGTGACAGACAAAGGCTTTTTATTGAGCTGCTACAAGTGAAAATAAATACATTCTCAGAATGATAAATACACAGTTAACAAACAGTTATTATTATTGATCAAGGATTTGCTTTTGTCTTACTCCTCTTTCTAAAAATGTTAAATGACGTAACTATGAGTTCAGGTGCTAGTGCCAGTCAACTCACCACAGCCAGTTCAGAGTTTGGTGAAGAGCAACTGAACGGATCTGTCCCTCCATCCTGAGAACCAAATGGATCCTCCTCCACGGTGGCGTTCATTTTGCCTGCAAACATATCAGAGTTCGCCATATTGTTCCCTGAAGAGCTGAATGGATCCTTGGCTGCCGATGCTGGATTTGTAGGTTTGGAGGCAAAGGGATCTGGATCTGCTGCTGGTGCAGGAGCTGAGTCACTCGGCCGGGATGCAAACAGATCTGGTTCTGGGATTCCAGTAGTAGTACCAAATGGGTCAGCTGAGGCAGAGAAGGGGTCGTCTGAGGAGAAGGGGGCACTGGGGGTCTGTTTGAAGAAAGAGTCTGCAGCAAAGGGGTCAGACCCTTTGAATGGATCTCCTCCAAATGGGTCTGATTGAACAAAAACAGAGGTCTCTGAATTAGACAGATTTATATCAAATATTATTTTGTATGGTTGAGAGACAACATTTCAGGGTTTAACAACAAGAATTTACCAGCTGCTTCAGCTTTTCCAAATGGATCATCTTTGAATGGATCATCTATAAAAAATCAAATTGTATCGTCAATCCATCCACATAACATCAAGTTAACAAGTCTTCAGTTAGTATCAGCAACCGAAATCTGTAACCAACTCGTTTCTTAAGATGTTTGTGGGGACTCACGGTCAGTAAAAGGGTCTGAATGAAAGAAGTCCATCTCAGGCAGGGAGGGAGGGTTTGTCTGAGGCGGCTGAGAACGCGGGACGATTTGAGGGGGTAAAGAAGAGGAGGTGGTTTCTGTGAACTCAGCTGGCTCCTGTTTCCTCTCTGGTTCTGGTGATGACACCTGATTAACAGAAACACTGTATTTACATCCAACATTTTGATTAGTCAATTCATGAAACCTCAGAATAGCTTGGATTGTGCATTCTAACGTGCGTTTCTTGGATACTTGTGCTATAGACCATCCATATATCACAGGTATCTTTTACCTTTGGAGAGCTCTCTTTAGGAGACTCCTCTGCATCATCTGTTACCTCAGAGGAGACGTCGGGAGTATGACTACTTTGTTCCTGGAGAAGTGAGAGGACAACAAGCTGTGAATGGTTTTACTTATAGGCACATATTCTACAACTAATTTACATTCCTACTTTGCAACAAAACTTTGAACATGCCAGGCATGCTGGTCTTGCAGGACTGGTGGGAGTTTAAAAAAAGTACTACAATTATTTTGTGGGTCATAAGTATATGGACTAAACAGTAACACGTGTTAAGGAAGGGACATGTTTAAGCATTATATCGGCTTCTTTTCAAAGTTTACTCATTACCTCCATAGTGTTCTCCGGGGACTTTGTGGGGGGTGAGACATTATTGCATAACTCAGATGAGGCTAAACTAGTATACAAATCATCTAGGGGATCAGGTTTCTGCTTGTCTTCCTCTGGTGTCTTTGGACTCTTGTCCTCCTTCTCGTCTTCCTCGTCTCTCTCTTTTTCTTCTTCTTTCTCCTTTTGTTGTGAAGGTTCTGTCTGCTGAATCCAGAGATTAGCTGGATCTTCTTCCTTTAGCTTTTTAGGCTCGTCCTCCTGGAAGAGGTCCTGCTGGAAGGGGTCCATCCGGTGCAGGTCTGCGGAGGGGCCTGCTGATCCATTCATCATGACAGGAGAGCTATCCTCTAGGGCCCTCTTCCAACTGAGCTGAGCAGTCACTGACCTCTCCTCCACCTGGAGGTCGTTCAGTTTCTGCTGAACCTAAGAGAGCAGAATGAGAGACAGGATTAAGGAAAAGCAGAGAAATGGAAAAATATGACATATTTCCTGCAGAGAAAAGAGTTTTACTGAGCAAGTCGCACAGACCTGTGAAACTTGTGTAAAGGAGTCTCGTACAGAGTCTTTCAGAGGGGTGAGCTGCTCCTGAGCAGCCTGGACCTTCTCCTGCAGCCTCCTGCTCTCCTCCTGCAGAGCAAGGAGCTCCTCTCTGGCCTGAACCAGCTCCTCCTCATACTGACATATCCTCTGCTCCTGCTCCTCATGCTCTGACTGTAGTGATGAAATCTGTGATCGATATAACCATAACATAGAATAGAATACAATGCATTGTCTTTGAACATAGTACAACAAAAGTTGCCGTGCTTCTCTTAAACAAAAAACATGGACACATTTGCGCGACAAAGAAGGTTAAACATATTATGACTTCTAGTAGACTTACCAGTTGGGTCTCTTGGCTGGTCTGCTGGCGGATATGAGACAGCTGCTCCTCCAGGGATCCTTTCTGCTGGTCCAGCTCGTCCAAGGCATCCTGGACCTTCTGACGCTGTGTCTGGAGCCGCTGCAGGTCCTCAGTCTCCCTTGCAACCTCATCCTGTAAGTCCTGCAAACATCGAGGCAAGGAGGCGACATGGTGGAAATAAGCTTGTGTATGTACCTTCTTCACAATGTAATCCTTTTAAAAAAACAAACTTTGGTTGTACTAGTTAATTCGATATATGAGTAATAAGGGAAATTAAAACTACAGTTTCTTAATATTTTTTAATTGCGCCGCCAGACTCTTAAAAGAGGCCAATAGTGGATGACAGACCTAATGAAAGGAGTAGGGTGTAAGTTTAGGAGCTAAATTATTTGGACAAATGTTGTCTTTCTAGTTATCTCGTGGTTTAGAGTGCTCATTTGATCTGACTGGCTGGCACCACTTTCCCCGTCTCTCCTACCGAGCTGGCTGATAGAAGAAAAGTAAAGGGGAAATAGAATAAAAAAATAAAAAAGGGACATAGAATCAAGTCTTCAGACCCTAGAAGTGATTCTTGAACAGTAGTAGTAGTAAAGCCACTAAACAATCATACATTCAGTCCTCAACGGCACCACGTAGAAGCAAGATTGAAACACAAACTGCATGTTTTTCACTCTGGTTATGAGACTGTGGATTATGTAATTGCTAAATACACCAGTGAGGCTTGTATTGTCCTTTAAATAGAAGGAGACATGGGGCGCTGGTTGCACAGTGGTTAGTGCGCATGCCCCATGTACGAAGGCTATAGTCCTCCAAGAGGGCGGCCCAGGTTCAAATCCGACCTGTGGCTCCTTTCCCACATGTTATTCCCCACTCTCTCTCCCTTATTTCCAACTCTATCCACAGTCCTATCTCTACAATAAAGGCCAAAACAGCCCAAAAATTAAGGTTTAAAAAGTAAAAAAAATAAAAATAAAAAAAAAGGACACCTGAAGGACAACAGAAAGAAGAATACAAATCTGAAATATTAATTAGTGAAGACAGTTTGAAATCACAGCACAGAAATGACAGTCAGTACGTCCTGTTCTTGTGTATACATAATTCGACAGTTTGGTGGCTGCAGTGACAGAGCACGAACTGTTTAGGTAAGAATGACTAACACAACAGAATACAACACCACAGAAACAGAAAAGACGCCTCTGCCAAAGCAAATTTTCTCAGTCTTCGAGGGAAACTGTGTTGTCGTGATCTGCGTTGCTACCCCTCCTTAGACTCCAATCACAATGAAGCATTTCCCCGGATTATATTTAGAAAACACATGACTATATAAACATCCAAAAGCATCGCAGTCTACCTGGCAATGCAGCCGGGAAATTCAGCAACATCAGCGTGAGACTCCCCTGAGACCCACTCTCACACTCCCACATCAGACTGAACTCCAAGAAGCAGAGCAGACTAGCCCGTTAAGCAGTCAGCTCCCAAAATAGCGCCAATCTCTCAGGCTCAGAGCAGACGGGCACGCCTACACAAGGACACCAGCCTCTTCCTCTCTGAGAAACATTAACTGTGTTTGTGAACAAGGAGCTGAGACAGCTGGCTAAATGTATTATTGATCTCCTCCTTCAGTATATCCATTACAACAAAAGTGAACAACTGCTTTAGCACCTACTGTCTGACCTGGATTTTTTTTAAAGGACAAGCAGCTGATTACACCAAGCTCATACACACACACTAGCTTATATGTTCCAAAAGCATAATTTAAAGAAAACCGTCATTTCTAAGAGACTCTAGCCTTGATTTATTCTTTCCATAAATTCCGCACGCAGACAAACAGAGACCTTACCTGCACTTCGGTGCTGCGCTGTCTGATGGCCTCCTCTTTCTCCTTTATCTCCTCTTCCACAGTGATCTTCTCCCTGGGGGTCCAGCACAAGAGACATGAGTATTTAACCACTGAGGACAGAGAGGGTAGACCAGGTACTCCAAGCCCACCCAGCCCAAGCCACCTCTCCACTGAGCCTTCTTTCCTCTGCCCCTGAACCCCCACCACCTCTTCTCCCTGAGCCACCATGATGTCCTAAAAAAATCCCAAACTCCACTCCCACAGCACAGAGAGCGCGCCTGCAGCTACGGCAGGTGTGTGTGAAGTGATATGGAGAAAAAAAATGGAGTGTGTGCAAGACTTCAGGGCTGTAGAGTTGCAGCCCGACGTAAGCGCGATGAGAGTGAGTGATGGGGAAAGTGAGCATGTGCCGGCTCAGTCTCGTGTGGGAGAAGAGGAGCGAGCAGCAGATGGCTGCCTTGAGGATGGAGGGAGGATGTGAGAAGAGGAGGGATGAGTGCTGATGAGCCAACCTACAACATCAATCATGTGTTCTGCCAGAATCTTCGACCTCTCTGCCTCACTCTTTCATCCACCCAGCAAGAGAGGAAATGGAACGGGTTGGGTGAAGGATGCATCATAACTTGCTCTCTGGCTATTAATAATAGTGTATTTTAGTTTTCAAATCTACACAGAAGAAACACTTCAATGTTAACTTCAAAAGTGTGCAGTACTAGGTGTGTTATATGGCACCGAAAATGAAGGTCCACAGTCTTTGTCCTTTAACATTGCAACTGTAAAGGTGTAATATTGGCGCATCAGTGAGTGATTTCACATCGCATTATGGCGTTGCAGAATCGTCAGAGGCAAGGCATGTAAATACACATGGGGAGCTTCACATAAACACACACACAGCACAGACATGCCCTGAACTGGCAGTGCTTAAGAGACAATTATTGTCAAAGCATATAATGTATGAGACACCTAAATGCAAGTCTCTGTCTGGGAGGTTCATTGGCTACAACTGATGTAATTGTTTAGAACATGCAGTGCAACGTTGGCTATGTATGGAATATGGATCTGATATGAATAAGAAGATAACATCATGTTGGATTTCAATCCCATGCTTCTCAAAAATAAAAAATAAAAACTTTGAATGAAACAACACAACACTAAGTAACACTAAGGAGCCCCTTAAAATGAGAAATCCTGACTGACATTTGACTGACAGTTCTTCTCTCTAAAACAGAAAACAATACATCTGTAAACACTACTAACATGGCACTTTTGTTTCATTTTCAAAGAATGATTATTATTCTATATGATCAACCCTATTTAACTATTAATGTGCACAATCCTGGTTCCTTTTATTCTCACATAGCTAATAACACCTGCATGTCGAGTTCGAGTTCAATGACAATTTTAGACGACTGAGATAAAAAAAAATTAAAAAGAAAATTTAAACTAGCTTATCCTTTGCTATCGGTTTGAACAGACTAAAAACAACAGTAGCTATTTTAATATTCTTTAACAGAAAACACACAATTCCCTTAATTAAAGTGCATCCCTTCCAACAAAACTCCACTAAATGCCTCCTCAGTATTGTTCCTCTTCTCCGACACTCACCTGTTACCATCCTCGGCCTCCTCATCATGAGCAGAGGGCTGCTGCCACAATTTGAAGCATTTACAAACGTGAATCATCTTTTCAAGCTCCTCTCCTCAGATACTTTCTGTCTCTCTGATCTCTGTCACGCTTTGTTTTGTTTTCTATTCATCTTCCTTACCTTCTCTTCCTTCCACACACAGCTGTCAGCACAGCTGTCATCATGTGTGTGTGTGTGTGTGTGTGTGTGTGTGTGTGTGTAGTTACAGGAGGGTCATGGTCAAAGACTATTTTCTCACTTCTCACTTTCAGCTTTCATTATTGAGATCTATTCAGACAGTTGTAAAATGTAAATCCATAACATCTGATAACGACAACCAACCATCAGTCAAATTAAGTTTACACGTAAAAAATCTCTTTGCAATTCACTTTTAAGAGAAAAAGAAAAGAATGAATGAAACTTAAGAGTTATCGATTAAAACTGATTTTGGTTTTAAAAAGTATTTTGATTTAAAATAGGACGTGGAGCAATGGCAGTAATTCCAGTCTAAATCACTTTTTTAATGATTCAAATACAGACGTAAATATTTAATTAACATCTTTATGTTATTTTAAATCATTTTTGCAAGGTGTTTTAGACTAAGACACACAAAATAGTAAATAAATACTGAATATAGACAGGTAGAGAATGCATGCAGTCTGTTTTATACGTAGCATATTTTTCGTCTATCTTGCTATCAACCTCCAGCTACAGAACTCAGCTTTGTAACCATCTGCTGCTTTTGTAGGCTGTAGCAAAAATGTTATCCATCAACCTTCATGGAAGCTGTGGGTGTGAATATGAGCAGACTAGAAGTACTGAGTGTGATATAATCCTGGAGACCTGAACCAGGGACAAACTCATTCAGAAACACTAGATCCTGCTTCCTCAGTCCTTTGTTACAGAACAAGTGACATAACCTGCACTAACATGGCTTCAGTGAGTGTTTGGAACATAAGGAGAATGTAAGGAAAACAAAAGCCTACCTTTGTAGTTCAACAATCTCGTTACTGAGAGAGTCCAGCTCTTTGATGGCCGAGAAGTCGGCTGCCAGATTAGCCAAGTTGTTCTGAAGAAGAAAGATGGTACATGACAAAATGTTGAATAACAATGAACCATGATACTGTACTCTAGGCAAAGAATGAACTTAAGTCACAGAAAAGTTCAAGACACCTTTAGAAAAAAATAAAATAAACATACATGTCAGATGTTGATGAAAAATCCTGGATACTTAAAAAATATTAGGGAATGATCAACACGGCTACACTTCACAATAAGCACACATGAATGAACAAAAGAAGACCCAATGTATCATGGATAAGAGGCAGACTGACTCAAGGATAATGAAACTGACAGTAATAGAGAGAAGCTCTATGTACAATGATTTTGTTCTAATTAGGGCTGTCAGTGGTGGAGCAGCAATTTTAAGTGTAGGTATTCTAAGGCTAGTATATTGCCGTGAGCCTCAGTCTCTTTATTTCTGGTGTTCATATAAAATGTGCTATTATTTCGAAAGTCCGCAAAGAGGACATTGCTAAATCGTAAAGTTACGAGAGTGAATAATAACAGCTAAAAGAATGACCAAGAGGTACAAATGTTACACTTGCGTTGTTTTGGGAGGTGGATTTATCTTAAAAATATCAGATTAAGTGACTGACTATCTTTCAGAAGGATGCCACTACATCCGTTTGTTAGCTCTGAGCTCGACTCAGCATATGATGAGAGACAGGATTACAGCTGAATGCACGTAACTTTACCATGCTTCAACTGTAAAATCTTCTCTGGCCTGGTGGGTTAATTGAACAGCCTTGATTGGCTGATTTGCCCTTCAATAAATCTGACTTGACCAATGGGTTTTAATCACTGACTCACTGGGGGTTGAAATTACTTTTCAGTGAAAGAGCGGGTGAGAAAAATTTATGCATATTTTCATTATTTATTTATTTTGACAGGGACAGTGTACTGCCTATTAGCTGTACCAGAGTTAGCTATAAGCTACTTTACATCTGTCGTCCCTGGGCAGGAGACAGAGACAATGTCTCTGTTAAGAAACAAAACATACACTAACAACATCTACACAACCACTGAACAATGGCATTACACTAGTCCACAGTGAAATTCACAAATTGTATGAAAACAGCAATAGGCTAAGAGCACTTAAAAACTACACTAAAAAACAGCTATACCACAACAACATATATCTCATTAAACACCACATCAACAATATCATAATAACATATCAATACACTACAACATTATCAAACAGAGTTCATGAAACGTCATGTGTTTGTGGGATGAGGACATGATTGAGTTGATTTGAGCCATGAACTTAGAATTAAATTCAGCAAAGCTACGGCACGCTCTGATTTTACTCCGCCAAACTCAGAAGATCTGTGCTATATAACACAATCCCCCCTGTTGGCGGTCCTAGTTGTTCTTCCTCTATCTGTACTCAGTGATATGACCTCTTTTAGTGGGGAAGGAGCCAGACCATTGATAACTTTGTAAACTAGACAAGCATCAGCAAGACCAACAACATTTTCAAAGGTTAGGAGGTTTTACAGCTGGATGATGTTACAGTAGTGGTAATTTGTTGGCTTTTTGTCCAGTGCCTTAAGTATTTGCTTTTACAGGGTTTGGAAAGGGGCAAGTGTTGTTTTATCTGCTTGCGACCAGCTTGTGATACAGTATGACGTGTGAGAAAAACATTGAATGCATGTATAGCTTTGCTGCATTAATGGGTAACTGGTTTTGGATAAACCTGATATTCCTTAGGTTAAATATTACAGTGTTACACAGTTGTTTCACCTGTTTCTTAAAGGACAGTTGTGAGTCTATTAGAATTCCCAGGTATTTATAATGTGAAACTGTCTGTATCCTTTCACCGTTTACACTGATATCTGGTTGAAATAAATGTTTCCTTATATAAAAAGCTGTTCTGCTCACATTAAAGGGCCCATATTATGCTTTTTCTGGTTTTATATGCTCTTTAGTGTATTTTCCATGTGTCCTGTGCATGTTTAGGCACATCTATGTGCAAAAATGCAATGTCCGCGGAAACGCAGCTTCTCCTACGTCCTCCTGTTAGCTGTAGCATTAGCTGCATGTAACGCTCGGTTCTAGCCCCCCTTGAAAATTTTTGGCCAGTGTGACGTCTTGTCAGTGTGATATCACTGATCTAAGCCCATTGGCTCGTTGTGGCAAGCCCAGCAGCTCATGTTGCACGCCCATTAACTTCTGTAGCACGCCCACGATATGCCGTAGCCTGAGGTAGCACAGTGCTAGGTGCTAATGTTTTTGCTCTCCTCGGAGCCAAAGTGGCTGCATTATATGACCTCTTTAAGTGTGAGGCAAGATTCTGTGAGCCAATCTGCAATTTTAGACATTGCTGAAGTTAATTTGGCTGCCTAAAACTTCATGCCTGTCTTTACCATGTGTGTAAATGACAGTGTCATCTGCATACATTTGGATTTCTACTTCTGGGCATACAAGTGGCAGATCATTGACATATAAACTGAATAAAAGAGGTCCTAGGATTAAGCCTTGAGGGACACCAACACGACAATCAACAAATGATGAAGTTATATCTCCAATACGTGTACATTGCCTCCTCGTTGTTAGGTATGACTTCATCAATTTGATTGCATTTAGGGAAATTTTAATCGTAGGCTAATTTGTCTCTTTAGACACATTGTAGGTAAGCCACTGCAGCGTCTCCCTGTAGTCACAGTGATGGAAAAGCAACCCTGCTGCACCTTTGAATGTCTCAGCTCACTTGAAGTATCAAAAGTAATAACCAGCATGTGACGTCAAACATTTCACCTTCTTACCATTCCATTTATTTATTATTACTATTATTATTATTAAGCCGTTTTCATTTAGTTTTGGAAACGTAATAAATTTCTTAGGTAAGTTAATGTCAAAACTTCCATCTACTAGATGTTCCTTATTTTATCTTTAAATAAAAGCAGGTTTGATTCATGATTGAGAAAAGTAAAGGCGAGGCTGTGAGATGGCCGACAAAGACAGACGGTTCTAATGAGATGCTAAGGAGTAAGTAAACTATCACACACACTCACTCAGGATCATCCGGCTGCACTTGTGAAGTGGATGAAATATAAGATTATAAAAAGTAGACACATTACAGGGAAGGAAAGAGCATAAAAGTGATGCATGAGGAGGAATACAAAGACAAACAGCAGCAAAGTAAAAAAAAAAATGCACAAAAGTATTTCAAAGAAAGAAAGCCAGAAAAAATTATGAATCTAAAAATGTAGAAAATAATTGAGTGATAACAGCATACCAGAATAATGATGTATAGAACATGAAATTAGCAAACACACAAAGCAGACAATACAGACAATAAATTCAACTCTGTGTTTAAAAAAAAAAAAATCTTCATTTTTCTGCCACCTTCCCATAAATGTAACTACCGAGTGTAAACAAGCAATGTTCAAGATAAACAGTAATTCATAAAACTACTTAGCATTAAACCTCAAGATCAATCCTTCTGGTTCAAAGTTCTATGAGTAAAACTCTTCAGTTGAACTGTTTTTCTAATTATCAAACATAATCAGTGTAATTATAAGGGATGTATGGGCTCCGGTCCAGTTTTCTGTTTAAGTTGAACAAAAAAAAGAAGTATTTTCTGTACCTTCGGGCACGTCCTCATGTGGAACTCAGACTTAAAAGGATCCAGACGTTCCCAGTTTATATTTATAAACATGAGTGATCTGATTGTCTCACCTGTTTAATGTTGAGTCTGTCAGATGGAGGGATCATCTCTGGGGAGAGACTCTGAGGAGGATCGTGGCCTTTAGTCAGCTTCTGATTGATCAGATAAAGTGCCAGGGCAAATTGCTCGCGCGTCAGTTTCCCAATGTCTCCAATGTCACAAAGCTCCCTGAGCACACAAACAGACAAGTGACATAACAGAGTAACGATTTACACCTCAGGCAACTATTTTTGATAGCCGGCCTGATTGTCATGGTCACTGTTACAAAAAGCAATTAACAGGACAGTCACGATATGAGTGAGGCTAAAAATCCATACAAGGTCACATTTCATGGTAGGATGCGTAACAATGTACTGCAGTTCTTTGACAAATGCTGTTAAAATCCTTGAACAGCAGACAAAGTTTAAATAACAATCACTATTTGTTCACAGCATTTATTGTCGTTTAACATTTAAAATACTAAATTAAACTTTAATTAATCACTACAGGCTTTATTTCAGGGAAACCTTTGTTGTCTTGTTTCACCTTTGTTCATCATTGACAATTGTGAATTCCAAACCTTTGTAGAATTAAATGTAATTTTGAGTTATTTCTATTATTAATGGTGAAACTTCAAAGCACAGCGAGTGATTCATAACCACTTTGTGCAGCCTGATGTACACTTGCAGCCAGGGTTATTCACATCAATTTTAAGCCAAAATTCCAATGCATTTTAAAGTGCTAGCCTAACATCCTGGTGGAGGAGAACTTCCTCTCCCTACTTACCAGATACGTGCTAGTGTGGCAGAGGGCAGCCCAGTCTTTAGGAAAATGTCTCTCACTTCAGGTCCAGATACAAGTCCGTCCATGTCACTGTCTGTCTTGCTGAATAACTCATCATATTTAGCTTTGTCTGCTGGTGACACCACCCACTGCACAGAAAACAAACAGAATCATCTAGCAATAATGATGTTTTAGAACGGGATTCAATACAACCTTGGGAAACAACAGTGAAAGACACACACAACATACTTACAATCATAAAGCCTTTCGTCTTTCTTTTTTGAAAAACACATTGAACAATCCACTCGGATATCATTTCAAATAAGCTCTGTGGTAGTTTAAAAGAAAATATCCTGAAACCTTTCCTGGTACTGCAGGCACAGGAGAGACTGGTCAGGTACTCACAGGGGCAGCTGCTGGTTTTGGGACAGGAGCTGGGGCAGGAGCAGGAGCTGGGGCAGGTTTAGGGGGTGGGGGGATGGTCTTAGGGCAGGAGTGGGAGGAGCGACTGTCTTTGACTGAGGGGGGCGAGGGTAAGAGGGGCATCACAGGAGGCACAGAGGGTTTTTTCCTCTTTGAGGGTGGAACCAGAGGAGGTGGTAGGGACATGGGGACAGGCTCCCCCTCCAGTGCTCTGTACACCAGATACATCGCCTGGGAAAGGGCAGGAGAATCAATGATTAAAGGCAAATTACCATCCAGTAATTATTGAGTTGTCACAGTTCTTCCAAATGCCTGGAATCGGTTCCAGTCAGTGATGCAGAATAATATTCACAGCCTGTAATGACTTCAAAGGTTGCATGTCAAACATAAGTACGCAACAACAAATGAATATGGATTGTAATTTTTTCTAACAATATTCATACAGTAAACACAGATGAAAGCCGCTTTTCAAAAAATTTTGTAATGGCTTCAATGTCTGTGCGATCAATGCTGTACTACACTCTTTACAACAGTACAGATTTGAATATAACAGTTCAAACAGCCTTAAATGAAACTGACTGCAGGCTGTAAGTGCAACCTTTGTGGTTTCCTTCCATCTTTGATTTGAGCTCATTTCTTACCACAGAAAATTCATCTTTGTCCAACATGCCATCTCTGTCGAGGTCACTGAGCTCCCAAACCTTCAACACACACATATATTATTGTTCAGCATGCATCATTACAAAACTATATGATACAATTCAATAAAAAGGCCTGACTCACTTGCAATTTCACTTCCTAAATGACTTCCTTTTCTACCGACCTCATTTTTGATTTCACATCCTTTATTTAAAAATGTTCTGCCTCGTGGATTGTTTCCTTTTCTATCATTTACATATAAATAACAGTTTGTTAATGTGTGTCTTCTATTTGATAAGGAATGTTAAAAGGAGCATGGAAGGGTATTACTTGCTGACTGTACATTACTAATGTTATTTCTCTAAGACTGAACTTTTAGAACTGGTTCAGTTTAGTGGTCGTACCCTGCCTAGGATGTCCACTGGCAGTTTGGAGTTTAGCAAGACGGGCTTGACTTTGTCTCCTGTTAGAATCCCTCCGACTGGACCCAGACTTTCAAAGATGGAGTCAAACTTAATTTTCTCTTCAGGCTGGGGGAGATGGGAGAGAAAATACATTAATACTGTTATTGTTACCAGCACAGTTATGGAAACCACGCAAAGTGACATTTTTTTACACCACAAGTTATACTCATGGCTGAAAATGTCTGTTATATTTGACCTTTGAGATTTTCCATGTAGTTTTTTTTTGTATAAGGAAAATAAATATATAGCCACATTACAAAAAAACCCAACAACAACAGAATAATAAGGTGCACTTGGGGGAAAAAAGTTGCATCTGCCTCACCTTGACAACCCAGTGGATGTCACCCGCCACTCCTCCTGCTAACAGCGGGCTGCTTGTGTCATGCTGGGAATATAAACAAAACTCAGTGATTATAACTTTCTTCAAAAGAATGTACCATACCAATGTTTGAGTAAGAAATATAAAATCAAGTAATATGTTTACATTCTTTGGCAGCTAAATAATATGTTTAGGAAAAAGGTTTAGCTTTCTGATGTGTTAAAAGATTAATTAATTAATTTAATTAATTTATTAAGAACTTATTAAACAGCAATTTGAAAGGTTAATTCACATAAGCAGAATTTAAATATGAATCTTATTTTGGACAGAATATGTGCTGAAGTTCAGAATAGAAGTCTTACAAATTTGGGTGGAGGAACAGCCACATTAAGGCTCTTGAGTGCCACCTCCAGTCCATTTTGAGCACAGGCCACCAACCGCAAGGCTATGAAGAATTGCTGTGGAGAACAAAGGTACAGTATTTTATATAAATCCAGTTTTCATAAGCACTTTCTTCACATTAAACAAACCAGTAGAATGTCATTTGAAGTGCCTTTATACCTGTTTGTTAAGAGCACCTTTACGTTCTGAGTCTGCCAAATCCCAGACCTATGAAGACAGATAAAGTTAACACATTTATTAACGTCAATACAAACAGCCAAGACAACACAGGAGCAATACAGCTTTGCTTGTCTGAGTATTTGCTCACCTTCCCCAGGACTAAGTCAGCCAAGCCTGACCTCTTCAGGAACAGAGCAGCATCTGCTGCTGCCACCCGCCCACTGCCAGTCGGATCAACCTACACACAAACAGCCAAAAACATTTAACCAGAGGCAATGGATTTCTTTTAGTTTAGTAAACAGCTTTAAGTGCATTCTCAACAATAGGAGGAAAAATGTCCCTGTGGGATACAAGGGCCATTTAAATCAATACTGATAATAAACCAAAGCTATTTCCTGAGCAGTCGATAAGCCTGACATTGGATCTGTGAGTAGTCGTTCATGAGGCTCACAGTGAGCTCCCCTGACATGTTGGGCAAAGGGAAACATTATTAATTCATAGAGAGACTTCCTTTGCTGTACACTAACACTAACACTAGAACACGTAGGGGGAAAGAGAGATCGCTGTTCACTTTAACACTACAGCGTATTAAGAAATCAGCTACAGTGAATTGAGAGTTTAAAGGGTCAGTGCACAAAAAAGATAACATCTCAGTAATTCTCTACATCTAGATTGTTTTTAGTTGTACTTCAGCCATGTCTATTCCAGAGCAATCTACATTACAACACAATCTGATCATATACAAGTCGCTCTCACATTATCCTACTGAAGAATATATACCCTTATTGAGTGGTGCAAAAACACTGTATTTTATAAAAGACACCACAGCCTAATCTCAACACCATCTTTATCATTTTGAGAATTACATTTTTCCATACCTGCCGATAATACTTGTCATAGATGGGATTTCCACTGGAGAGCTGTAAAGACAAAAAATGTTTGAACGATTAGACAACTTTAAATTTAACCACTGAACCCTGCTAGCTCTTATACAACATTTCTCAGAACATTTTAAACACTCTGACCACTCACTTTGTGTATCCTCATTTGGCCTCTTTTTAGTTTCTGCATTAAATTGATCAAATCCCTTTAAACACTTTCTCAGTTCTGTATTTTCTGTTTTTCAGTCCCAAATGATCAACGAGCGTTTGCTGGCTACAAATAGTGTGTCATCGGCTGAGCCAAGACAGCTGTCAAAGAAACCCCCCAAAAAACTTGATCTATTACAGATGGAGAATGGAGGACATTCAGACTTCAACCAATATGTTCAAATCTTGTGTTCTTTTTGCTCATCACACCCACAGACATGTCTTTTACGACATCAGCTGCACGTAAGATTAAAAGAAGATGCCTTAACAGTTCACGGTGGCCAACCTAACAGGTAAGATGAGGCAGTACAGTTTATTGATCTGAGAGAGTGGTTCACTCCATTATTAAATTCTGTCAACCTCGCTATGTCCTGCAATATTTACTCAAAGACGCTGTGATACTGTTGGTCTGAGAAGATAACACAGCTCATCATGTCAATGACTGTAATAGAAATGCTTCTCCCTAACTTCAGTCATTTTTGATTAATTCAGATGGTTTTCTCAGTGTTTTCTTACCTTTAGACTAGATGACTAGCCTGAATTTATATCTTTGTGTAATCGACTGAAAATAAGTCGCTAGGAACATCCCTAATTATAGCAGCTAAGACATAGCACTATGCTACAGATATCAAATACAGGACTGGCCTGTGATAGATGACAGTTTTTCCTTTAAACTATTGTGTTGCTATCTGTTCCTACTGGCTACTCATTTCACTTATAAAATGCCAGTTGATCCAAAACATGTCCATCAAAAGTCTCCACACTCCATACATTTAATTTTCAAAATACATTGTAGAGAAAAGCAGCACAGTTACATTTGCTCAGGAAACACATGTAAAGGTTTGCCTTTTCAGGTCTTACTTGCTTTTTTAGAAGGATTTGCCTTTCTGGCAAAATACTTTTCTGGAGAATTACAGTGAAGTCTATATCTGACGCCATACGGTGAACTCATTCGAGACACGACGATACACAAGTTTTCTGCTCAATTGCATACCGACTTCAGGGTATACACTCCCCAGGATACTGATGGTCAGCTTCAGATGGTTAGTGTAGGCGTCACTCCACAGACAACAGCTAATTCTGCCTTGTGTCATATCCTCCCTAAACACCCCATTTCCTCCTATAACCCTATTGTCAGCATTTCCTGCTTCGTATAGCTGAAACTGTCATTAGTTGTAGTGCTTTTAAACTGACATGGGCAGCAAAGAGGTGGATAATAACTGATCTTTGATTCAATTGGGCACGGGGACTTTGAATCTTTGAATGGCTAGTCATCCAGTGCAACATCAGTCAAATTCACTAAGTTAAACAAAATCAAGAGTAAAGCAGAGATTTGTCAGGATGTCTTGTCAAAGACTAGCACACATTGTTCCAGTGCAGAAGGATACCGACTGGAACATCGGCCCGCGGTCACCATTATCGGTCAGCTTCGTCAACTGCCAATTTACAGTGAGATAACTGTTGACACACACTTATCTTTCTCTGGCCAGCGCAACTTCTTTTCTGACACGCAACAGTGTGCCTGGAACTGTTAGCGGCTGTAACACTGCAGCCATTGTACTGGTGACACTTTAATTGAGCATTGAAAAAAAAAAAAAAAAAAACAGCCCTCAATCACTCCCTAGAAAGCGCATTAAAAAAAGTGCAGCAAATAGATACATTAAAGCTACAGTGTGAGGGTTGACAGGATAGTTTAAATTGTGAAGTGTCAACCTATCCACCCAAGCACAAATTATTATTTATTGATCCCAAACTGGGAAATTGTGGCGTTACAGCAGCAGGTTATCCAACACACAATATGAGTAAAAAACACAATGTTAGCAAATCTAAGCACAATATAATATTTAATACAAAGTAAATAAGTACTAAAAATATCAAAACTAAGAATGTGAATATATACAACCAGGATTTAACTAAAGCATCAACAGCAGGGTTATGAAGTAGTGAAAATGACTGAAGTCTTACTGCACATAAACCATAACAGGTTTTCAACTCATCTTTGAGAGATAAATGGTGGAGGCTGACAGCTCCTGTCTGTTGTTAGGGACAACAGTGGCTCAGGTAACAGGTATGAGACTGTACCATATATAAAGGGACCTGCTAAATAACTTACTGTGCAAACTAACATACTGCAGAGTTCAATTCATGCAAGCACCAGCTTGACATTTTGTAACAGCAGTGCTGGCTCGTACATATTCAATGTTACTTCCTCTTACTAATGTCAAAACAGCCTATTCAAGAGCTGTTCATGCAACACTGAGGAAACAAAACAAGAGCGGTGGCTAACAAGCTAACAAGTTCTCTACATCACAAAGGTCACAGGGGAAAAACACAAACACAGTCAGGGGCAGCATGTTTACTTGAAATAAGGATGTTTCGGTCTAACAAACTAAGAAGCAACAAAAGCGGCATGGAAAAATCCCAAACGAGAGATTTTTATGTTTGTAACTTAATCACAGCGAAAAAACAATGTTAGCAGAAACTACCGAACATGACAGTAAAGCCACAACATGAATATCTAGTTTTTCAGATCTCTTTGGGCCAGGACAAACTATGCCCCGGCACATTGGGCGTCACAAATTATATACACATACACACACGTTAAATAAATTAAACCACGCCATGTTATGAGGGTTATCTCAAGTTTAACAGAGCGGCTCTATAACAGCACAACACTTCACACTAACTAGCTTTTAGCTAACAGGCTAGCTAGCTAGCATACGCCCTTACGCAGTCCCCAAAGAGATTAGGCAGAAACTTTTCCCAGTCACAGCAGCAATCAACTTCCCAAAAGAGGGACGAGGGTCGCGCTAAGTCCGCGTTTCTGCCGACACGGTTTCATAAACACACTTGAAATGTCTCCGAGCAAAGCAGATAGAGAGGCCACGGATCGATTGCTGTCGTTATATTTGAGTTGTAAGACAGTGTTACCTGAGTAAGAGACAGAGTGGCAGCCATAATGTTTCTGTTTCCCACTGCTTTCATGCTGCGCTGCTGCCTGACACAGACAGAGGCCGCTGTAAAACCTGGACGTGGACCTACACAACTGGAATCACTGAAGACTGACTTTATTTAAAAAAGAAAATCATCATCTGATATCCCATCCGCCAAAACAGAAAATTAACCTAAACAATTATAATACAAATATCATTACAGGGCCTGGGTGGTAAAAAATAATTGGATCGTAAAGGGTCGTTGTCAGAACTTAACTTTTTGTTAAACCCTATAAATTGGGTATCAATAACCACAAGAGAAGAAGCTTTTCTCAGCAATATCTGCACATTTATTTCACAAACATTTCACACATCAACATAGGCTACAGGAAGGTTTAGGTTTAGGTGTAAGTAGCATTAAAGTATCAATGGAGTCTGTCAGTAATAATAATAATATAATATAATATAATTATAATTGTAATCCACCTGTATTATTGTATTGTATTATAGTATGTTCATATCACCTCAATAAGTTATCAACCTGTAAAATATGTTCATATTCTGTATATTATCTGTAATCTAGTATAGCATGCTCACTCCACCTTAATCTGTATATTATAATCTGAAGAATATACTTATATTTATAGCATTTATTCATATTTATAGCATCCCATTAATCCAGCCATATATACCCAATAATTCACTTTTTTTTAGTCTACATCTGTAAATTTTGTAATTACTGATTCTTGCACTTTCTGCTTATTTGCACTTCTGCTGAGATGCCAAACCTCATTTCGTTACTCTGTACTTGTATATGTGTAATGACAATAAAGTTGAATCTCATCTCATCTCATGTAAAGTTCTTTGAAGACCAAGCAATGCAGATCCCAACAAGAAAGTCATGAAACAAAAAAAGGAGGTCATAAAACTAAAAAGGCAACAAAATAACCTGCAGAACTTGGCCAGACCAAGAGCACAAAATATGTGAAATTGCTTAAACACTACAGAAAGATGAGATAAGATAATACTTTATTGATCTGTACGATAAGAGCGATGAAAAAGAATAAAAAACACATAATAACTAAATGAGATAAAATAAAGGAAATAACGCAATAAAATAAATTAAAGAGTTAGAAAAACAGAAGCAATATAAAGATAAAAAAATTAGGAATAATGTAAGATAAAAAGTGAAAAATGTGAATACAACATCACAAAAAAGGAAGTCTGCAAAGTATGTTTTAAGAATTGCTTACAAAGATGTCTCTGATTCTACATGTCTAAAAGCCCTGACACACCAAGGAGATCATCGGTGAGCGGTCGTCGCCCTAGTTTTTGATGTGCGTACATGGTATGTACTATGTACTATGTACTATGGATATGTACATACCATGTACTATGGTATACCATGGGACCTAAGTGATTAAAATTATGTTTTGTAATATGGCGATAGCCCATCTGAGGAATGATTGTAATATCTGGGGTACTGCAGTTAGGTAATGTTGTATGTACCACAGTAATATGCGCAGTACTATGGTATGCACCATGGCATACCATAATATGTTTCATATGTACATGGTGTTGTTCTTACTCTGTGATGTACGTCGCTTTGGATAAAAGCGTCTGATAAGAGAATTGTAGAATTATAATTTGCTTCTTGTTCCCCTCACCCACTCCTGGATCCTGCTGGTGGGGGGGATATTTAACATATTGACAAGGTGAAATAAGATACCTCAAGATCACTTTCCACACAAACTCCCTCCACAGTTTCTAGAGAGCAATATGGAGGCATAATCTTCATATACAGTACAATACAACAGTACAACAGACAGTCCTGGATTACAGTCCTGGATTACTACGGTTTGGTTGGAGCATTATGGGTGGTCAGTGAAGATATCAGCCATTCTTCCCTATCACCCAAAATAATTAGCAGAGAGACAAATACAGTAAAAGAAAATGACCAAACAGAAATAACATGTTATTGATATATAGCTTTTCAAAAACCATTAAAATCCAAATTATGTAGTAGGTAACAGCATCACCATATTATTCGAATGGTCTCCCATGCTGCAAGTAGAGAATCTTTTCAGCTCATGGTAGGAATCACCATTGCTGGTTCTATGCACCTTGAGAAAGAGAGGGCCTAAATAGTCAAACTGGACATTTTGAGATCACTTCACATACATTAACTTAACTGTCAGTCCCCTGACCAGAAAATGACACAGACATCAAGAACATATGCATTGATCAAATGTTTTTTAATCATCTATACCTTTAACTTACTGAGATCACTTAGGATTATTAGTTTTTTATTTCTTCATGATTTTAATACAAAAATCAAGTCCAGATTAAATTAATAGTCCATTAAGAGTCCACCATAAATTAACTTGTGAAATAAATGAATACAAATATTATTCAGTAAATAGACTACTTGATACAAATTGTACTAAATATTAGTGTCAAATTGCAGTTCATTATTCTCTTCTAGTTGTCTTGTTTGACCACTTGGTGAGTTTATGTCATATTTTTCCCCAATAATCAAGTTTGAATTCAGCCCTCTGCAGGGATCAGGATAATCCTGTTTTTTGTGGATCAAAGTTACCCTTATCCTATAAAGTTTTGAACAACACAAACTGGAGGTATGATCTGGATAAAAAAACAGGATTGGATTATCTGATCTTATCTGATTATGTAACCCTGTTTTTCCTTTAAACAAACACATTTTAAGATGTTGTCCTATCCGATAGGATTCATCCTGTTTGATTACTGTTGAACAACCTGACCCTGGAGTTAAAGGTGGAGCATGTCAAACAGAGTGCACATATCCTTTAAAAGACACACATGGATGAAACACAAGAGCAACATAGACATGAGCCTGACAATAAAAAAAAAAAGATTTAGCATATTCTGCCCATCCTGTACTGGTGACTGTAAGGAGTATCCAAAGCTTTTATAAAAAATATACTGTACCCTTAATTCCTCAAAATCTGTGTCATTTTTGAGGCAACACACAATCTTTAACCTATACCTGCAGTTTGCCATGCAGATCAGCAAAATGTCAGGTCTCCAAGTGCTACACTCAAACCATTCATCCTCCACTAGAGGTCATTCATCAATCTGTTGCTATTTCTTTTTTTCCATACCCAATATCCCAATTTATAAATCCTTGATGCTGCAGTTCCTCCAGCTGGCCTACCACGAACAATCCTTTCTTCAGAAGAATTGCCAACATCCTGTTTACCTGCAGCACAAGAGTGCAGTCCTCAAGTTCCTACTTCTCAGCTATTAAACCCTTTTGTAAACCCCACACAGCCTCTTTTCTCTCTTTCCTGCTTGCAAAGGCAGCTTCCACCCTCAATTCCTCAGTTCCCTACATCTCATACCCACCAAGAACAGGCACCCTTTGCACCACCTGCTGGTCAAACACATGTTTACAAGCGTAAAGGTCCATCTTTCCCTGCCCTAACAAAAGAGGATCAGATGCAGTACAGAATAGGGGTATGCAGAGACATCATTATCTGTATCTGTTTAACAAAAAAAACAACAATCTGTATCTGTATTCAAATATAAAACCAGAAGTGGGTTTGACCTAGACCAGATATGTTTTTTTTTCTTGCAACAATTATCATATAGGATGAGAACAGAATTATATTAGTCCTCTGCTATTAATGAAATTACAAATTAGCATCGGATAGAATAAAGTCATGTTAATTCTGGCAATGCAGTTGTTGTGCTTTCAAAGTATATTACAATAATTTACTATTGGCAGATAAATAACGATGTAACATATACTTCCTAATATTGTAATTTAATCTGTCTCTCTCTTGTTACTTGTCTTGTCATTATTTTTATTTGAAACTAAAGCTGTATGTACTATCTGGACCCTAAGACAACATTCAGTGAAACACAGGATGGCTTTACATCTTAAATGAATTTAAATTGACTGAGATAGGCTACAAGGTATAACCAGTTGTCACACCAGGCTTTCATATGTCAGTGCCTGCAGCTGCTCCATAGCCTTTGCCTCTCTCCTCCTCAATGGCTATACACACATACTCATAAATCTTAATTTACATCCAGTGACTACTAGTTTCCCTGAGCAATAAAGACAAAGTTTGAACTAAATTACAACTGTTTTTTTTAAGTAGAGGAGATTAACACATAGGCTACATTTAAAAATGAAGGATTCAAAGCACAATCTAATTTGTTTGCAGGACTTTCAAAGAAATCCACCTGACAGACATGAAGCTTTCGCTGCTGAATTATTGATGAATCCTCCCCCAATATGAAACAGTGAGAGACGGCTACACTGCTGGTGTGCAGCCAGCTTCCAGCGAGTTGAGTGACGAGGTCCACAATATCAAGTGAATAACTTCTGTAATGTGAACGAAATGAAACAAACTCTGACCGGGGCTTTTTTTTTTTTTTTTTTTTTTTTAAAGATTTCTTTTTGGGCTTTTGTGCCTTTATTGGAGAGATAGGACAGTGGATACAGTTGGAAATCAGGGAGAGAGAGAGGGGATTGACATTGACCCAGGCCGCCCACTTGGAGGAACATGGCCTCCGTACATGGGACGCACGCATATCCACTGCGCCACCAGCGCCCCAACTGGGGCTTTTTTAAAAGGAGGAAATTAACACATCCCACTAAAACGACAGTTTGATTTATTTTGATGTACGCTGTGGAGGTTTGTATGAGATAAAGCCAGATCCTCATTGAATGAAAGTAGCAGGAGGGGCAGAGGAAGATGACACGAGCTACAGGGCCTCAGGTGGCGCATGCTGCTTCAATGAAGCGCATACCATAAAAACTGACTTCCTTTTTCAAGTTCTGGATAATAACGAGCACATTCAGATAAAGTAAATATCAGTATCTATCTCATTAACTGTGCCTTTAACAATTCAGATATTAATATTCGGCTCATCTCTAGAATGTTTCGGCTGGCACTCAGAAAATCTCTTTGACCCCAATGAGACAGAGCACTTAAGATACCATGTTCTTTTTGAACATCTTAAAGTGGACTAAGCCAAAAGATTAGCCCTGGCTTTGTCCTTAACTTCTGACCCTTAATATCAATCAAAACACTGGATCAACGATATAGGCAACCAGGACAACTGGCACTGAAAGAACTCATGGATCTTCCTCCGATTAGAGCTGTCAAATGTCATGATTTGTTCTGGTTAATTTAATATATTTCCTGTTTTATTTTGTCATTTCCTATCCTTCTGTTCTGTGTGCCTTTAGTGTTTCCTGTTTTGTTTTGTAGTTCTTGTCCTGAGTGTTTCTTGGCTTGTCTTCCTTCCTCCCTTTGTCTGTATTCCCTCCATTTTGATTGCCCTCACCTGTGTAAGTATAGTATCACCTGTATCTGAATACCCCAGTGTGTAGTTAGTCACTACGTTATTTCCTTTCTGTGTCCTTTCATTTGTCTAACATGCCTGTGCTCCTGTGTTATCTATCTACCCGTGTTCCTGGTTCCCGTGTTAATTCTCCTATTGGCTCTCTGTGATTCATTTTTCCCTTCTTTTGAATACTTTTGATACCAAAGAAGTAAGACTTATCTTTGCCTTTTGGCCTTTTTGTTTTAATTGAATATTTTGGTTAGTCTGCAATTGGGTCTGCTTTCTGTGTGAAACTTCACACTCTCAATATCTTTTCCCTTTGTGTTCAAGCCCTAGTTGGTCTTCTTGGCACAATAGAAGATGAGGGACATGCAGAACTGGTCTTTGGTTCTCATGTTGATAGTCTCATTAAAAAGCAGCCTGCAGAACAGTCCAGTCGCTTTAAATGATTTCTCCCAGGTCCAAAAATCAATTTAATATATTCCCCAGGTAGGGGAAGTATCAGATATTAGACTGATAACAACTGATTCTTTTTCTTTCGTACATATTTGACATCACATTTGTTTCTTTTGAAGCTATCAAGGAGATATTTTAGTTACATGAAAACACATTTTGAATACAAATTAGTTTTTTGGGTGTTTTTGTTTTCTCTTTTTTACATAGGCCCAGTACAAATAAATTTTTCGGGTAAATTAATAGACTTTGAAAATACAGTAAAAACATTTGTTCTATAGGCCTACATACATTTTAAAGGTGTTTGTAGAGGTTAAAATTGAGTGTCTTCACTAAAAACAATTGAAAGGAGTGCATTTGTCCACCGTTGTGCAGGGGCCCAGTGAACCCCTATCACTCATCCTGTTCTTCCAAACAGATGTGGTCCCTCAGGATCCTGTCTTGGTCCTCAGAGGAGACCCTCATCCTGCTGCTCCTTCCCACCTGCCTCTCCCGGAGAGTCAGGCCGCTGCTGCTTTGACCTTTTCCTGTGACTCTGGCTCCTTCATCCGAATGGACAAGGCCATACTGACCATTGCTTCTGCCATTCGGATCACAGCCACCGGGGGGAGCTGCGTGTGCTTTCTTACAAGCAAGTTCCTGGAGGTACATATGGCATCTTCATGAAGGCTAGAGTGAGCCATTGTTTGGCAAAGTCCTTTGGTGTTGGCTGACTTTAGCTCCCTCCATACAGTATCAGCTGTGCTAATGGTAAGCATAGGAATTGCAAGGAGCCGGCCAGTGCCCACTATTCTACAGCAGCGCTGTCCAAACCAGTCACTCAAGTCCAGCGTCCTGTTTATAGATAAAAGGTCAGTGCATAAAATTTTAATATCGTCCATATAGCCCATCTAAAAACACAATAATGCATGATGCTAAAAGTTTACTAAAAAGTTTACTGTCACAGTTCAAAAGAGTGATAGGTCTCCAATTGTATAGGTCTGTCTTGTCTTTGTCCTTAAAAGGAGAGTCACAATCCCTTTTCTAAAGCTGTCGGAAAGTCGGACAAGTCCATAAAAACAACAAGCAGTTCATGTGCTAAAATGTCCCAAAAAGTAAAATAAAATTCTAAGGGAGGCCCAGGAGAGATGGTTTTAATACAGAATGGTATAAAACAATGCAAGACCAATTCGTTCTGACACAAATCAAAATGTCTAACTGGGTGCTCGGTGCTGACATCATAGGAATAACAATGTCATCTGGTGAGCAGAAACTGTCCGTTCTTGCTGATTATTCATTGATATCTTTAACAAAACTTACACAGACACTTAAAAAAATATTGAAAAAGCCAAAGAAATAATATTTCTGGTTACAAAATTAAAATGAATAAAACTCAGCTATAACCCACCTAATGAGATTAAAAAAATATATAAATGGGATTCAATATACATTAAATATCTGGGAGTCATACAAAAACACTTTTCCAAAATGTCTGCCTTTAAATTCAAGGATAAAGTCAGACTACAAAGATGGACTGTTACTCCCTTTTTAAGCTTAAGTGCCAGGATTGAGTCACTTAGGATCAATGTTCTTCCACGGATGCTTTAACTTTTTCAGTGCCTGCCAGTCAAGATCCCACCTAAACAATTTTAGCATCCCATGCTGGACATTCTTCTGAAAACCTGGCAGGAAATAGTTAAAAGATGGTGTGCTCACAGCTCACAATATGCACCAAATAATAACGATGGCAGATTTAAGCAGTGGATGTCAAAGGGTTTAACTACCTATTTATCATTTGTCCACAAGAGGGCGATCTAGAGCTTTGATTCTCTACACAATCACTTCATGCTTGGAAATGGATGACTACTTTCACCAAAACCTGAAAGAGGGTTCCTGAAGGTATTTCTATCAATACTATCAATCCAAAGCATGCAACCAAATCATATCCAGATTGTATAATGATATCCTACAGTCTAGAAAGCAGAGAATACATAAAGAAGAAGTTCGAGCAATAAGGAAAATGTTTTAAATTCTGTGGAGAGACTTTCTGGGCCTAATGGAGCCAATCACGTTCACATATTCTAGAACTGCCTTATTGGGAAGAGGTCCATCAACATATGAATATTTAGTGGCAACATTCTTTTGAAATGTGAAACTATGTATTTGTGTCATATATTGTTTGAAATTTGAATAATATTATGAAAGTTAACATTTTCAATGTGCAAAAAGAAAGTTTTATCGGATATGTAGTATGGACTGAGTGTGTAAAACCTGTAAAATTGGATTTTATTTAATTCTAGTTGTTAATTGTGATAATCTTCCCTTTCCATCTTGTTGCTTCTTTTCTCTTTACATGATGTCTGGACGATTAGAAGAACTAAGCTCACCGGTTCTGTTGTTCATGTTGTTGTAAATTAAAGTTTAAAAAAAAGCAAAATCTTGGAAAAGCAATACGGACAAAGACACTTTTTGTACCCACCTGTCTGTCCCAACGAGAAGGGGGACAAACAATGGACAATTAACTTAAAGTGTATCGAGGAAGTCTGTAAGAAGTGAAGGTAATGTGCAATGGACAAATAACTGTTTCATCTACGAAAAAAAAACAAAAGAAAAACTTAATTGACAATGCAGCAAGAGGATAATCTCTACTAGGACAAACATTCATTCAAAATATATTTTTGCTACATTGTCAATTATAAAGATGTTTTTTTTTTATTGTGTATTTCTTACTGTTTTCTGCTTCCTGAGGTATCTGTCACCCTCTTGTAGTTGGAATATTTGTTTTCTTGGTTCAACAGGTGACAATGATTTTTTACTGATTACCTCACTTTAGAAAATGCTGCTCGTCTTCTGTATTTTCCTCCACGTTTACCTGATGAAGATCTTTTAGATCGAAACATTGCCTTGTTTAAAATAAAGTTGCCCATTAGGAGCTGAACAGTGTGCCGACCTTTCTCTTTTTTGAAACATGTTGAAACATATTTTTGTCCTGCACCTGTATTTATTTGCTTGGATGTGCACACACTAGGTATCTCTCTACGCTAAATACAGAAAACTGGGTTCTAAAAATTCCGTAATGTGTCCAAAAATCTTTAAGCAGTACAGCCGAGCGGAAATGAAATCCTTTGTTCTGTGGCAAGGTCACAAAGCAATTTATGTCATCTGGTTTGAAAGGGAAAGTCTTTTCAACAAGCTGCCTGGAGAAGTCAAGCCTTGACAACCCCAGTAGCTTTCCATCTTTCTTAATGAATGTGAACGGACACTGTGGTGCCTCTGCATGTCAGCATTGGCAGCCAAAATGTTGGAAGCATCACATTCTTAAACTAAATCAATTATAATAGCTAAACCCTAAAACCAAATTAAAATTAAGCTAAAGCAAATAAATAGCTAAAACCAATACCTACCTAACCGTCTTTGATCTTATAATCTACAGAGACCAGGTAGGCAGACCTCTAAGCCAATACATTCCTTTATTAAAGTAGTACAACTACAATAAGTTGAATTAGATTTCGATTTACATTTACAATGTCAGGCAAGAGTGAATACCAGCAGAAGGGGCGATCACTGACTTAGCCAAAAGGCAGAGAAGCAATACCTTGAAATTTGGAATACATTCCCAGCACCACCCTCCTCTTCCAGGGTCCCAGAGAGCATGCAGGTTTAAGTGACTATCTGTACAACACTTTAAACTTTAGATTATTTACGATCAAAGCACCTTTAAATATGTCTTGGGCTCCATGTTTTGAGTGTTGATTTAATTATCTTGGCTTTAACAAATACCACTGATACATTTTAACTAAATGATATCACCCCAACAAACTGTTGCTTCTGTTACCAGTTCAGCACCACGGACAGTTGCTTTAGTGTTTAGAGGCTGCATCCAAACCCTATCTTCACTTTCCCTTAAGGGACCTTCATCAACATTTCCACATCAATTCTTGAGAACTATACTGTACCACTGCCTTAAAGTGAAAATGCCTAAATACCTAAATGTATTGTATTTGTTAAAACAACAAAAGTGCAAGAAACCCAAACAAAGCATACACAACTCTGCTGAACAAAGCATACATCTCCTTGTGGCTTAGAATCTTGTGGGGGATTATTATTCTTTATGGAACAAAGTGGTGGGTCTGTTACACAATGTACACCAGGCATATGCACAGTGAAAACTCTTTATTGTGGCTGCAGGCATCAATCACAAACTGCATTTTTACAAACACTGTAAAAAATGATATTAAAGTAAGCTGCAGCATAACTACTCGCTGATGTAAGTCGCTTTGGAAAAAGTGCCTGCTAAGGGAATTGTAGAATTGTACTCAGCTCTGGACCCCAATGCAAGATGGCCAAAGTGAGCCATGTCAGTGACAGTTCACTATAATTGTCTGCCTCTGTCAGTTTTTAACCTCCATCCTCTATGCTTCTCGCCATCCCTGAGATTACTCAGTTACAGACTTTGCCCTCATATAAAATGTTTGAATGAATTTGAAAGAAAGTCATGAACATCTCAACTTCTGACAGCATGATTAACCCATTAATGACCAGTAAATTATTTATGTTATGGAAAAGTCCCACTGATTTTTTTTCTGTTTGTGGGTGAGGTATAGGCTCTTGTGATATCACTCATTGACTATTGCAACTCGTTAATGGTAGGTCCTCCTGCATGCACTATCAAACCCCTGCAGATGATCCAAAACACAGCAACGCCCCTGGTCTTCAACCTGCCCAAATATCACTCCGCTGTTCATGCCTTCCACTGACTCTCAGTTACTGCTTGTTTCAAATTTAAAACCCTCACTTACAAAACAGCAACAAAAACGGCTCCTCAAAAATGGCTCTCTCATCCAGGTCAGCACTCCCTGCCGCCCCCACTGCACTCTGCCAATGTAAGGCCTCTGATACAACCTTAATAACAAGGCCCTTAGTCTCTAGCTAGACATTATTCCCTCTGCCTCTTTCAATCCTTGCTTGCGTTGTGATATTCGTTGCTTTGGATAAAAGCGCCTGCTAACATTTATCATGCCTTAATTCATAGACAAAGTTGTTAAAAAAAATTCCCGAAATAAATGCAACTTTTAAGTGCACTAAATTACACTAAATATCCGGTTTACATTGAATCAATGCGAATATAAAACGTCTTGTCAGCGGAAAAATGTTCCACTGGCTGAGACAAAAAGCGAGTTTTGGTTTATGGACCCAAAGAACAGCCTGGCAGAAGTTAGTTTCATAGTTACATACACTTCGTTCGTTGTAAGCGTCTGATCCCAGATTGGATAATTTATTACACTAAATAATGATAAAATAACATTATCACACGTTGTAAATGTATTTCGGTAAAGAAAGCGTTTTATTGTTCGGTTCTGGTTTTCATGGCTCTATATGCAGGACTGTTGGATTAACGTCAGCATCAGGACCAAAGTCGACCCCCTTTCCTCCCTCCCTTCCCTCTCCTTCTTTTTGAAAAGAGAGCCTGCGGAGCGCTCTTTTGTTCAATAGAGCTCAGCTGCTGGAGTGGTGAGCACCACTCTGGCGTTCATCCACACATCGTAGCTGCTGCATTGGCTCCTCTCCCACAGAGGCAAAGACACTGAGAAAGTTCCGATTGAATGAAAAACGATAGCGTTGCTTCTGGTGTCTCTCTTCTTACTAGCCACCTATACTCCATTTGCAGCCGCATTTGCAGGGATTAAACGAGCCATTGGATGTGTCTTTGGCGCTACCAGCTGGTCCGTAGCACAGCGGCTCCTGTGAGGGTGCAGCATCGTTCTACATTCCTGAAGACTGGATCTCACTTTATCCCAAAGAGAAAGGCAAGTTATTTAGCCGTTCTTTTCTGCATATTCATCCATTTAATATAACATTCAGAGATTGATTTGAAGATAAGCCTCTAAATGCTGATCAAAGACAAAGATCTTTGGATATGATCAGAATGACACGTGTGCACTGTTGGTTAAAGATGTGTTCATGAGAATGGACACAATGTTTATATTGGGCTGACTGTTTGAACAACAAAAGTTTCTCGTTGTAAAATGTAGTTTCGTAAAACATTTTTTATTTTCTCTAATTCCACTTTGGGAAAGTAGAGTTTATTAGAAACAGGCTGACACCGCCTATGTTCTTGCATGGCTTTTGTCATATTTCTGCCTGTTTGCATGATGCCATGACTTTCCACTTTTGATGATTTTATAAAATACAGCTACTTGTTTTTTGCAACTTAAAGAGTTTTTTTTTTAACATGTTGACTTATTGATGTTATTGTTTTGTGATGAAAAACACCAGTGCAAGTGATTTTCAAGTTTCGACATGACATTTGATGCTACAATCCTGAACTTTGCAAGGCTAATGAAGACATAGAGTTTGCTTTACGGAGATGCATAAAATGTATGTACAGTATATAAATGTCCCCTTATTAATGCCATTGTTCATTACATATTTAATAATAATAATACATTGGTTTTATATAGCGCTTTTCTGAAAACTCAAAGACGCTTTGACAGACCTGAGAGTGCGGGTGGGAGTATGCCGGTGGAGGAGCTCAGACAGGTAGGGGGGAGCCAGGTTATGAAGGGCTTTGTAGGTGAGGATGAGGAGCTTGAAGTTGCATGTACATGATGAAGAGGAGGGGTCCGAGAACTGAACCTTCGGGAACACCTTGGGAGAGAGGAGCAGTGGGGGATTTGCAGTGGTTAATGCTGATGAACTGGTATCTGTCAGAGAGGTATGATTTGAGCCAGGAGAGAGCAGTGGCGGTGATGTTGAAGGTGGTTTCAAGGCGGGAGAGAAGGATGGAATGGTTGATGGTGTCAAATGCATGCGCTTAGGTCCAGTAGGATGAGGATGTTGAGGTTTCTGGCATCAGAGGAGAAGAGAAGGTCGTTAGTTATATTTGATCCTATTTGTAACTAAGAAGGACGCTGAAATAAACTTTACCATTTTAAGTATTTTAATTTCAAAAAAGTCAGAAAAAAATTTAAATCTGTAAAATCAGTAATTTCATTTGGACTAGTGTGAGAGTGTGCATGTCAAAATTAGTTCAAAACAAAATAAGCTTTAGTTAGGGAGCTGGTGTGCCCGCAGGCAGTCACATATTTTAATGAGAGAGTGAGTGAGCTCTGGGTCCGCAGCTTCCTTAGGTGTGATTGATGGTGCCTAACAACCCCTTCCTGCACTCACAATCTGCAGGCAACATCGAAAACACAGGATTAGTAACAACTACTCACTAATCAGGACATCACATTGTAACACACGTGTGCCACCCTTGCATTCCTATATCACTTGAACCTAATAGCATCTTTTTTTTTAAACTAAGCAGTGGGTCAAAACTTCAATGCTGAGTTTGACTCAGACCTGGGAGTTAAGCTTCACTTCTGGATCATCAAAATAATGAGGTCACCTTCTCTATGACAATCACACCAGCCATCCATCCATTTTCTTCCGCTTATCCGAGGTCAGGTCGCAGTGGCAGCAAGCACAGCACGCCAACCTAGACCTCCCTCTCTCCGGCAACATTTTCCAGCTCCTCCTGTGGGATTCTGAGGCATTCTCAGGCGGGAAATATAATCCCAACTCAAGGTCTAACCCGGGGTCTCCTCCCAGTTGGGCGTACCTGGAAAACCTTCAAAGGGAGGCGTCCAGGAGGCATCCTTATCAGATGCCTGAACACCTTAACTGGCTCTTTTTCGATGTGAAGGAGGAGCAGCTCTAAACTCCTCACTCTGGGTCATGTTCAGGAGTGAGGGTATCATACCACCTTCTGCAAAAAATGTACAGCCTTTCCACCCTCTGTAAGCCTCCAAGTGAGTCAGATAGAGACAGAGAGAGCTGCTGGATGGATGGAGGTTGATAGGCTATGAAGTTGGGTTGTCAATGTGGTCAGTTAACTGAAAAGAGAAATCAGAGACAATATCGTGTATCGCACTTACACTCTGCCAAATGGGTCTCTTAGTTATCTCTGTTGAAGTGAAGGAGGTCTAAGCACAGCTACAAAGTTGTGTGCTAAGATTTAACAGAGCAGTTACTGAAGTGGTTAATAGTGTCAGTCCTCTCTTGCTCTATGTTTTGCTCTTAATGTATGGTCCTATTTGCACAAGGATCTCGCAACACACACACAAAATCAGTGAGAATCTAGTATCAACATTGGCAGAAATGACCCCACAATCATTTTCTCTGATGTCTGATACCTCCTGAACTCCCACAGTGTCAATCATATGTGGAATCCTGTGCGTATATAACCCCAGGGTTGTCAGAGGGATCTTTAATATTTAAGGTCACGTACCTTCAGAAAGGCTGGCTGATGGATCAGGAGATTGTTTCCATCTGATTCAGAGAATCCTCCAGCTTCATTTTTGTTCTGTGACTATCTTTAAACAAAATGTTCCCCCTCACTGGCTGAACTTCTGTGTGCCTACGTATGCATGTGTGTTTGTTAGTGTGTGTGTGTGTGTGTGTGTGTGTGTGTGTTTGTGTGTGTGTGTGTGTGTGTGTGTGTGTGTGTGTCTGTGTGTGTGTGTGTGTTTGTGCGGGAGAGAGAAAGAGAGCGAGGCATTGCTCTGTATCCAGTTCCTGAATAGTTTTAGTGAACTATGAGCATCTTCAACTCCTCTATTGGATCTGGCTCCACATTGAACAGCTCCGTAAGACAATGTTCAGGTTCTTCCTTCTGCCTCTTTTGCCCTCATGCTTATTTATTCTGCCATCTCATTTAGTTTGAACTCTATAACTCTTCCACTCAGGCGCTGCTATTCAACACCATTGTAATCAGAAGAGGTTTTCTTTTCTGTGATTATGTCAGTTAACTGCCCCTATTTTTACATGTTCTGTGTGATGAGGCTTAACAATGAATGGATGTGGTCCTACTACAACTGTAGACAAGGAAAAAGAAAGAAAGAAAGAAAGAAAGAAAGAAAGAAAGCTGACTTCGACTGACATGGGAGAATCATAAAATTATCGTCTCTCTGCATTAGGTTGCGTTTTCACATATATGCACGTATACTTCAGTAATGAGTCTTCTCTGCCTGGCTGGGCTGTTTAGTGTAGACAATTGTAGCAGCATACTTGAATGGGCTGGAATTAAATTTTGCACTTGAGGACTGAGGACACAGAGGTTTAGAAAACAAGACATTCATTTACCTATAATGAACCTTTTTTCTATAGACATAGTGGCTAAAAATGAAACCAATAGAGAGCAGCTAATCAAACAGCAGACTATCAGTACAGAGGATCTTGCTGGAGTTTGCTGCTTTGTCTTGTGAACGCCTCCAGATCAAAAATCCTGTAGTTAGAAGTGTGTGCTATTATCAACTGTCATCCTGTTGCTGCTCAAGATGTTATTCATTATAGCATGTTAGCACACAGTCCATCTTTTAGGCATGGGCTACCAGTGAAATGGTCATTTTGATGTCGGGTCGGCTGTGGCTCAGTTGGTAGAGTCGTAGTCTCACAACCGGATGGTCGATGGTTTGATCCCCAGCTCCTTCAGCAAAATGTCCGATGTGCCCTTGGGCAAGACACTTAACCCCACATTGCTCCCGCTGCTTTGTCGGCGGCGTATGAATGGGATTAGTTATTTCTGATGGTCTCACTACAGCAACTTCTGCCATCAGTGTGTGAATGGGTAGGTGGGACATGCGGTGTAAAAGCACTTTGAGTATTCAGAAGACTAGAAAAGCGTTATACAAACTCAAGTCCATTTACCATTTACCCAATGTCCTTCAGGATGGCAATATGTTTCACTAACAGCTCTGTGTCCTTCCTTTGCTCCATCCAGACACAGTCAAGCAAAGAAAGTCTGGCATGTTTCATTTTTGTGTTTAACTTCAGTGACGTTAACCAATAAGAGCATAGAACGTTCTCTATGTGCAAAAGTCACGAGTGTAAACAAAAAAAAAGGCAAATCGAAAGAAGAAAATTCTTCTTTTTGCTATCGTCCAGCCCAGCCCCTCTTCCTTCCAACGTCATTACATTGATATGATTGGCTGGGTACCACTATGATCCCTGGCATGTCTGTCGGTCAAGTTACAGCCCAAATTTATGATGTGATCGTCTAATCTAACACAATGACCATCGTAACAGACAAAAGGTTTGTGTAGTCTGATCTCAGCAGTAACTTTCCCCAGAGTGCCCAGACTTTGATTCCTCACTGATTTTTTTTCACCATATCTCCTCCACTCATCAAATTGATTTAAATACAGAATTGTGAGGCTCAGTGTGGGTCTGGTGTCCTGCCAGTACAGGCGCAAAACCTTTTTCAGTCAGTTATAAGTTTGCAAATGCTCCACAAAAGTGGTATGTACTTGGACCTGTGAAAAATGTTGCCTTTCAAGCTCAGAGGCATTCACGTTGGTGTGCAGGTTTGTGTGTAAGTGTGGAGTAATTGACGGCTAAAAGCTTTTGCTCAAGGACTGTTTCTTTGGGACTTAGGTTGTGAAGGGAGCAACATTTTTGGAGAGAAATTACTTTTATTAAGCCAGTGTTTCTCTAATTGTTTACAAGAAAAATTGGATTTTTCTATTTCAATTTCCGTTTGAGTTACTTTTACTGTGTTTCGCCAACACAATGGGAGCAAATAAACAAGAAAAAAACAATTGTTTGTACACTAAACCAGAGGAAAACCAGTCACCCCATCAGCCAACAGCCTAACTGAGCACAGAGGACACCTCCTGTGGTTGCAGATTTTTAAGGAAAACAATGTTTAATTACCATTTCATAGTTGTGTGCAAACAAATTCTGCTTAGTGGTTACAGAGATTCACAATGAAGTGTTGGGATATAATGTGGGAATTTAATGTATGAAGGCAAATTGTAGCGGTTGCTCAATAAATACACAGGGCCCGAATGTTATCAACTAACCAATTGTGAAAATGTGTAATTGTGTCTTAAATACTAGTCTCGGTTGTGACTACTGTGTCCTTGTTTCCTTCCCTGGGGCGTTCCCCCTCGGCTGTAATTAAGGAGGTCTGTCTCTCTGTCTGTGTGCGTCTTTAAGTCTTTCTTTCTGTCATAATCATAGATGGTAGATATTAATGGATGATGCTTGAGTGATGTCACCTATCTGTTACAGCACAGGGCTCTGGAGGCTCGTCGGCAGCAGCCGCCATGTCGTATATTCTCTCTCAGCCTAACTTTTAGTCAACCAAACAACAGGCTGAGAGCCCCTGTACAGTGTGTGCCTATGAGGACATTAACTAATCAGACCTATTTGTTTTTTTGAACCAGTCTGTATGAATGTTAATTCCTACCGTAAAAACAGGCTTTTTTGGCCGTGGTGTGTATGTGACTTCCGGGGTTCCTGGAGTCAGCCTCAATCAGAAACAAGGGGGAAGCAAAGACTAGCGCAGGTAGGTTTAAGTTTAACAAAAAATGTTTTTTGATAAAAAACAAAAGAGCAGGCAGTTGAGACAGGGAGCTGGCTGGCTGGCTTGTGTGAACACCAAGAGAAGATGAGTTTTTCTAAGATGACAGTAGGGCTTTGAGCATAGAGAAAAAACTCAGGCACCGCAGACAGCAGAGCAGCGAGGCATGCCTGAACAAACGGAGAAACACAGGTAAGAACAAATTCCCGAGCTACAAATATAGGCAGCTAAATGACACTAGTTAAGTCACTTAACAAACCACAGAGGGAAAGTATGCAGTGCACTACCAAACAAAATGGAATTATCCGGCAGAGAAGTGGAGTGAAGACCAGACTTCTATTGTCAGGTTGACAAGTGGAGTGGAAACAGGTGTGCCTCATCTGCTGCTGTGGGAGAAGCCGGCCACACACCCTGCCACACACATACCTGCAGGAGAAAGAGAGCAAAGAGGGGTGAAGGAGAGAGCACATACACAAAACACCCACAACAAAATCAAAACACAATCATCACAATGTGGACATTATAAAACACACTTCGACGAAGTCAAGCAGATAAAAAGCAACAGATGCCATTCATAGTGGTACTCAACCAGGAGGAACTATCCACTTGGAGATAGAGGTGTGGCCTGAAGAAGGTGTGTACATCCAAAAACTAGGAGATTATTGTTTTTACAAACTGGTACTTCTCACACACATAGGCCCTGAAATACACACATGCACAAATAGGACTTATGGACATGCATTAATGGAGAGATGTCAGAGTTGGGCTGCTACATGGGAACACGCCAGGGATGTTGGGGAGTTGATGCACTGCTCAAGGACACGTTGGCAGTACTCAGGAAGTAACCTGACCAACTTCCGCACTTTGGTCCACATCGGAAAACATCAGGTTCTCAACCCAAGTACCTACAGACTGAGCTACTCCCAACCACAGTATTACCAGTACAGCGGTAATAAGGCCAATGTATGTAAATAAAACCATTCAATCATCACAAAAATGTCCACACCGATGAAAAAAGGGAGAATAAATACAAAATAACATAACAAGTCCTGCCCTTGATTATGAGAGATTTCACACAACAACCGACTCTTAAATCACACACAACAAATCTTCGAAAGAACAAAGTTTAATCACAATCCTAATTAAGACCAGGGTGTTTAGTAGCCTGTAATTCATAAATCCAAAAAGCTTCCTGCTGGCTCTATTTTTTCTGTCTGTTAACTTTTCTAAAGGAAGATGGGATGTATACCAAAGGCTTATGATGTGGCTGGGTTGCTATTGTGTGACTGAAGGTAGTGTCAGGGTAGTTCACATTACCTGGTACCCCAAAAGGAAGCTGTGCCCCGTACAAGTTGCCTGTTGAAAAGTGAACAGCTCTAGTTCAGTGAAGAGTTGTACAGGGGGCTATATGGACAGATACAGAGCACACATTGAACCGGGGATGGGAGAGGAGGAGTCTTTATTATTCAAAGATTGAAAACCAAGCCCATTTGTTTGTTCAGTGTTCAAGGTTGGTATCATTGTCTGATCTTTAAAAAGGTTGTGTTGAGTGTTGTGCTTTGTGGTGGGGGATGGAGAGCTTATTTTGGATTTTAGAGTAGATGGTTATTTTGGTAATGGTAATTGTTTTGTTCTTTTTCTTCTTTTAAACTCAAGTGATTAGATGAAAGTGATGTAATTTCTCCTGGTAGTGTTTAATAAAGATATTTTGAAAACCTCTCCTCTCCTACCCTGCCCTACTCGAGCCTTCCCCTGACCTAATCAAACCACCAGGCTGAACAGTGCAGCAGGCATGTTGCAACATCCATTACTTGCCCCCAGAGTTTTTCCAAAAGGGTCAAAGCTGACTAAAGCTGTGGTGTGGAAATTCTAGCACTCACCTCAGTGGGTTAATCTGTGAGTTTGTTGTGTGTGTTTCTGCTCAACTACAGTGCATGACCACTGGAACCAATGCTGTGTGTGCTTCAGCTGAAGTAGGGAATGTACTCCCTGCACCACTGCACAACTGATTTTAAAAGCTGTATTGTGATTTATGAGGGAAACATAGACCACACACCTTCACTTTGCTGCCTCAGAGCTTATAAAAAGAGTTTGCACACAGACACTCGGTGCCGAGGTGTCATGAGAGCAATTTAGAGTGGATTTAAAGTGGCCAGAGGTGAATCAATGTGAATTAATACTCGAGACTCCTAACTCAAGTGTGGTATAAGAATATGTGTTTGTGTGTACTTGTGGAGCTATTAGGAAGTCACTCCCTCTCTTAATCTCTCCGTCATTACTTTCTATTTCATCCCTCTGAATACGGCATATCAATGTCACAATTGAACTTCTACATGTTTAAGAGGCCAATCCGGGAATCAGTTTTCTTGATTATGCTTTATACTCTACACAGCCTTTCTTGCAGGACACAGTCTTCACCACTCATCACACACAACTGAGCAATCACAGCATTTGTCACTGCAAACTGCCTTAATTAGATCGGGGTTATCCCACGACCACCCTGCTGCTGCTGTTGTTGAAGAAGCTGCTCAGGATGAAAATGCAGACTAAATTTACCATTGTGGATAAATTCTGTAGACATTTAAGGTGTCATTTATAGATGCCATTTTAAATGCCTGCAGTAAATGTAGTTTCTCTAGTTCATTCTATGGCATGTGTCTGGCATGTATCTAGTACCATTTAGAGAGTATATAGTATCCTGAGGTCTTTCCAAGTCAAACAGGAAAGGCAGACGATGAAATGTAGCATACATTTGATTTGAACCTTCAGTGTATCAGACTGTGATGGAGGCGTCAAGGATGGACTTGTAAATGTGTACCATCATTATCTATAGCAGGTTTGCTTTTTCAGCTGTTGCAGGAAGTACATCATGTGTTGGACTTATTTTTGATGAGGGATCTGATTTTCAGTTGAGGTTGAAGGTCCTGGATAATGATGGCTCCCTGGAAGCGGAAATACTCCAAAGTTGAAATAATGGAGTCACAGATGGTGATGGGACAGGGGCAGCACCTTTCTTCGTAAAATCTTCAACCATCTCCACAGTCTTCAGAGGATTAAGCTAGGTTTTTTCTGACCCCACCAGGTCACTAGGTGATCAATACCTGTAAGCAGACTCATCTTTACCAGAGATGAGTCCAATGAGGGTGGTGTTGCCCACGAACATCGGGAGGACGGACTGGTGACTGGAGGTGAGGCTGTTGGTATAAAGGGAGAAGAGCATGGGGAAGGGACTTAGCATTGACAGGATCCGGCACAGATGGTGCTGTCAAGGACGTGTTTCCTGCGCTTCATTTGTTGGCTGATGCCAGACAAGAGTCTGTGATCCATCTTATCATCAGGTATCTTAATCTGGGAGAGATTGTCCTGTAGCAGAGCACGGATCAAATATTATAAAGATAAGATTTTAACTAAGAAAAATGTTGCCTGTCAAATGGTAATAAAAGGAGGGAGGGAGAAATCAAGCAACATTTCAAGCAATTAGAGCAATTTAAAGGCATAATTAAACATATGTGAAGCAGCTACTAAAACTAAAAAACAAAATTCCCCTGGGCTGTCAGCTCTGCATCTGGGGAAAGCAGGTAAGGCAGGGATGAAAGCAGCTTTTTTATTGAACAGTTGGCTACACTGACAGAGCAGCATCCATCAGCGTTTGATTGGAGACAGTAGGTCATCTGGTGTGATCACAGATAATAGAGCAAGCTGCTCACATAAACATTCTTAAATAGTACACCAATGTTTAACCCATCATCACTTGTGAAATATGGAAAGCAGGTTGTTTTTCCCATCCATCCATTATCTATACTGTTTATCCTGTTCGGGTCACGGGGTGGTTCGAGCCGATCCTAGCTACCATTGTGTGTGAGGCGGGGTACACTCTGGACTGGTCCCAAGTCAGGTGACAGTTAATCATAGGGGTAACATACAGAGACTGATTAACAGTCACATTCAAACTCATACCTACGGGCAATGTAGAGTCAACAGTTAACCTAACAAGCATGTCTTTGGACTGTGCGAGGCAGCCTAAGTACCCGATGGGAACCAAGGTTTGTTTTCTTAGAGGTAATTTCAGACAATATCTGTAATTTACTTCTGTTATTGTACTGGGAATCTGATATTCCATGCATATCTCATCTGTCAGACTCCCACATCATGACTGTATGGTCCCACTACAACAATAATATATGAGAACTGATGAGAGCTTTTGGCTATGTGTGGATGTAATGAGATTTGTAATCGGCAAAAGCAGCCTGACAAACTGCAGGAGTATGAGACATGAAAGAAATGAGCCAAGTAAAGAGAACACAGAGAGGAGAGGAGAGTTTTTATTTTATTTTTTTATCTTGGCAGCCTAGTGTGTAATAAACTACACTCTCTCCATTTCGGTGATTCAATGTAATTCTCTTCAAGTCTGGATCAGCAGAGCTTGAAGAAAAGCAGCAGTATTATGGATCAATAGTAAGCGGGTTAAAAGGCAAAAGAATCATCCAGTCTGATCAGACCTCCAAGATTCCATGTGCAGGAGGTGGAGGTTAACATCACTGATCTGGTATTTAATCATTTTAATTTAGTCATTAAGTTGGAGCTAAGTAGCTTGAGAGAACTGACACATGATAGGTCCCTGGGAGAAGAACAAAGAGAAAGAGGAAAGAGTGAAAGAGGGGAGGGAGGGAAAAAGATCTGTTTTTTGATACGGTTCATACATTTACAAATAATCACATTAAATGATGTTCTTAGCTAAGCAATAGAAAGATCTCTTGATTCATCTCGCAGCATATTCTCACTGAAGTCTGATGCTATGGGACTTCATGCCTGGTACGGTGAATGGAGGTGGGTGTTTGTTGTGTGTTTGGTAATTTTGGAAAAATCTGACAGACCCCAAGGAGTGAAACCTTGTCTGCATCCACTTCTGCAAAGACACTTATCAGAGCTAACACAGAGTGGGAGGGAAAGAGGAACAGAAAGAGAGAAAGAAAACATCAGGGAACAGTCACAAATTGTAACGATTCAGGACAAACAGGAAAGGACAACATTGTTGCATTTTTCATTTGGTTTGTCTTGCATCCCGTAGCGCAGCAGCAGCAGGGTTTGGCAGTCTTTTGATCTATAAAATGAAGATAAAGTTGTGTCAGGTTAAATTGGCATATGGACAGGAGCAATGTGTTTAGCCGTGTCTGATTTTTTCTCTTTTAAAGTTTATTCTGAACTATCTGGCCAAATTTAACCCACAAAGCACTGCATGGTGCACTTGGAAGCAAATCGAGACCGAAATTTTCAAGCAGACCAGAGTTCAGTTTTTTGAGTGTGTTTAACGTTCACACCATCACCAAACCAAACAAACTATCCAACAGAGTGCAACAGAGTTTGTTTCAAAAATACCAAACTGCTCAGGTGTGAATGCACCCTTAGTTAGCATTTATCCATTGAAATGTTTTAACATCCTACAAAGATTGGTACACAATTTTGTACATCCATATTATTTACTCATGCCTTGTTCTCTTCCTCCATCTGTTCTCGTCTATTTCATAATGCTCCTCAAATATTTCAACTGCTCTCTTTGTCCTTAAACCTGCCTTTTTTGATGCTAAACCCTGTGATTCCTCAGTTCTAGTGTTGAGTAACGACTGTCGAGGCTGAGGAGGTTATGTTGGCATATTGGCACTCTTTCAGTCAATTTGAATTACCTTGTTGTCAAAATTTCAATAGTGTGTGTGTGTGTTTACATCAGTGGTTGGGAAATTAGAAATGTGGCCAATTAACTCCCTGTGAAATGGATTTAAAGGGCTCTTGCCCGCCATGGTGCCTATTGTGGGAGCAAGAGTTACCTGCAGTGTGATTGAAAGAGGCTGCTCTGCTCTGACACTGTCATTAATAATCAGCAGCCCTGTGGAAGAGTCATGCTGCCATCTACTAGTTTATAACACTTAACCAACCACCACACATGACACTGATGGCTTGATATATTGTCGACCAAAGCTATACACTACAGCTGCAATAGAAAACCTCAAATTTCGAAGAGAAAGCCAAGAGGACATATTGTATGCAACTGCCTGTTGTGTGTATGCAATAAAAAGGTGATACATTGCATCAGAGGACATAAAAGCTTGTAATGTGTGCATGTTTTAGATATAGCTTCCCTCATATGGCTGCTGTCAATTAATGATATAAACATGGTAGAACATGGCTGACTATAGTCCTCCTGATGTAGTGTTGCCTCTTTAATCTTTTTGAGGGATGGTTTGGATGTCTAGCCTCTGCTACATATGGTTCAAGCCCAGGTTTTGTCATAACTTAAAACACACACATTTGTTTGGCCCAGAAACTCAACAAAAATTGAATGAACACCAATTTCATTAAGACACAGTGTGTACTATCAATCATTCATCTAAATCTGAGAAAGTGCAGTGATTCATCCCACCATGCATCTGTCACAGCTCTGCATGCATGAAATCTGCCAGTGAAAAGTTTCAAACTGTGCAAAACCAATGTCATGCATTTTCCTGTCATTCTCTCAGAGAGACCTACCAGGCTGCTGAAATGATCAACATACTTGAGATCAATTATCCCTTTAAGGTTATCCCTAATGATTTAATGGCCCTGTTTAAACTGTCTGTTGTAATCTAATTACATGCATCAGACTGTCTGTGTAGCTTATAAGCTTACAAGTGTTGAGGGGAAGAGTGGATTGGGAAGGCTCAGTGAGAGATTGCTCTGTTATGGGCAAAGATGTCTAGCTGAGAAAACCAAACATTTTTGTTTGTGATTTTGTTCTAGTGGAGTTTGGAGATTTTGGATCATCCAGAAAGTGTTTGAGTGTCTAAAACAGACAGTCAAAATAAAGAGAACATATCATTTAGAGGTGGTAAACTTTGCATCACGGAGTAAAGCACGAAGCTTGTTTTAAATTGATTCTTCTGGTAGCAGGCGGACTGACTCATGACACAGTGAAAACAGCCTTAAACCAACAAATCAACTGGACCTCAAATGAAAATACACCCCTCTGTGAAATGTCAATTTGTGTTGACGGCCTCCTGTTGATTTATGGAGCGTGTGCACAGTGAAGGTGGCCTGCTGCATGCTCAGTATTTCTCTCTCTCTCTCTCCCACACACACACATACACACGCTGAAATTAGCTGTCATGTCTGGAAGATGCTGTGCCCAGCAGGTAGCCCTATATTCTCAGAAAGATAGGGCAGATAAATAAGTAAATAAACCTAAGCCTTGGGCAGATCTAATAAATTCGGATTCTTCCAAATGACTGTGTCTGAGAATCGATTTACTGAGGGGATCTCCGTCTGTCTCCATCTCAGACCAGTGAATCCAGCTCTGACTGAGACAGGTCTGCAGCGCTTAGAAATGAAGCTAGAACTGGCCCTGCTGCACCATCAAACCCCTGCCAGCATCTCCTGCTCTCTATCGCTCTTTAATTTCCTCTCCCCCCATTTTGCTGCTCGTAAAAGGACCCTAGAAACATTTTCAGACTTTCCTGACTCATTCCCCACTCTGTTATTATTAATAAGTACAGAGCATGCTGAGCTACATCAACTGTCACCATAATGGCTTATACTATTCCTTTGCCCAGTGTTTTTTGTTATTGATGCTTTCTTCCCCTTTCATTCCCACATTTCAATTAGTAATCACATAAAATCAGAAATGTTGTTTTCCCAGGCTGTGCTGTGCTCAATTCCTGCTTTTTTGTCTACTTTGATATTTCACATCTTGTATCAGTCTGTCATCAATTTTTGAAACATAGTTTCTGGCCAATTAATTGAAAATTCCACTTGTTTTTGTGCCATTCTATCATGTATAAATTAGATCATTTTGTAAGAGCTGATACATTGTCACCTCTTCTCAAGTTTGGCCCAAGTTGCCTCAGATAGATGTCTGTACACAGCCACTGTCTCTGCTGTTGCACATTACCCTGTCAATCATTCACTGTTGATTATTATCAAAGGTAAACTTTGGTGAAAAGACAGGTGTGACAGTAAAAGCTCTGCAGCAGTGCTTCATCTGAAGATTTGTTCAGTAGTTCCAGCCTAAAAAAATACCAACCTGTGCCATTGCTGTATCAGTTTTCTAAGGTATTGGAAAATGGTTTTGCTCAAAATTTGGGGATTTTGAAGAGAAGAAAAACAAATAAGTAAGAAACGGTATGGATTTAGAACAAATTCCAACAAAAATCCACAAATCCACAAAAAAACAAAGTAAAAAAAAACTCTCATGGAGCCACAGGAGCAAAACACACTTACACACACATACACTGAAACTACAGACACAGAGGAAAGGTAGACACAGGTGAGACGAACGACACAGGTGAAGACAATCATGGCAATCAAAATGGAGCCGAAGCAGACAAAGGGTGCGTTCGAATTGTCTTTTTTGCTTAGGAAGGTTCCTAACTGAGTCAAATGACCTGGAAGCATTTAAGTGGCAGTCATGATAAGAGGCGTTCGAATTCTCTAAAAGCTAAGGAAAGGTGGGTCAATGCTTCCTTTATAACCTCCTTTAGCATAGGATACACTGGACCATCCTTTACGAAAGGAGATGAGATATGACGCCCCACAATCCCTTGCGGCGGCAACATTTAAAGTGAGTCGCGCATCGTTCACGGAAATGAACGATGATCGTAAAGTGACACAGATCATGTAAGAGATGAAGGGATAAGAGACAATTTTATCCAGATGATGTTTTATTCAACATATTTCATTCACTTAAGAATGCTTTGTACAGTTGTACATTTGTATGCTTAAAACATTATGTGTAGGTTATATCTTACATAAATGTAACAATTAATTTCATCCAATCATACTTATTTTGATGTTGATTTATGAGTGGACAGGAAGGTGATGGTTTCACTTTTGTTACTTGTAGCCTGGTAGTCTATATTGCTTTTATTTAAATCCCAACCTTGTGGCAATAAGGATTAGTTCACCGGTAAGAAGGCACAGGGGAAAGTTTTTTAGATGATCTTTTAGTAAAACAGGAAACAGGATTTGAAGTTTATTACAGATACTATAGTGTCCTAAATGGTGACATTCAAGAGGTGGTTTGACAAAATTATCCTCGAATTGGGATACGATCGAATCAACATGGTTGTAAATTCGGTTCACATTGAAAGAGTTTGTATTAAAAGTCCATATGCACAGACTACATTAGAACAAATGTGTATTTCATTATATTGAGTGGAAACTGTGGAATTCTCTGGGTAATGATGCTGCTCTATTATTATTCACTTTAAAAACTTAACAGTGATGCTAGATTCCAGGCTGGTGCCTTTAAGGACAGTTATATCATTGGTTTTAGGGCCAAGCACAATAACTTCAGTCTTGTCTGAGTTAAGCAGCAAAACATTTTTGGTTATCCAGGTCCAAATATCCTATCTCATGCCTCTAGGTCACATAATTGCTTGGTGTAATCAGGCTTCATTGATACGTAAAAGTTGAGCATCATCTGCATAGCAGTGAACATTCATGGAGTGTTTCCTCAAGATATTACCCAGAGGAAGCAGATATAATTTGAAGAGAATAGGTCCAAGCACTGAACCTTGTGGCACTCCATGGCTTACTTTGGTTTGCATAGAGGACTTATCATTAACATGTAGCCTACACACTGAGATCGATCTGACAATTAAGATTTAAACCAGCTTAAAGCAATTCCAAGTAGTTATTAGTAGCTACAAAAGAATGTGATGGTCAATCATGTCAAATGCAGTACTTAGATCTAACCGGACAAGCACAGAGAGAAGTCCCCTGTCCGAGGCTAGAAGTAGATCATTTCTAATTTAACTAGTGCAGTCTCAGGTGGACTCCAAATCCTCACTAAAATTTCCTCAAATAAACTGTTGTCATGGAGAAAGTAAAAAATATTCCTCTCCTCCTCCTCCTCCCCCCCATCAGCTTCTCTCTTGCCCTCAGGCCCCGCTCGACCATCACATATCCAGAGACACCATATTCATTATTTACATTTAGGGTTTCTTTGGCCCAATGGCAGGGTTTGGCCTGCCTTATCTGGTCTCTGTCCCCTGGCTTTTGTGATTCACACAGATTAGTCTGTAGTTTTCTTATCTAGCTCTTTTTATTCTTGAGTTGCATCAGTGTGTTTATTTGTTGTGTTTTATTTCTCAAACAATCTATTTTCTCAGTATAAACCAATCTCAGCGTGCCACACCCTTATTCCATGAAATTCAAGTGAAGATTTAAACGACAAAAAAACTCTCCTTAAGCTTTACTTGAAAGAAAAAAAGTATCTAAAAAAACAGAATCGTAACTGTTGACTATTGGACCATCCTCTCTTAGTGAATGTGTTGATTTTAAAGACCATTGTGTGCTCACATTTCCTCTTCCTCTCTTCATGCGTGTCTTTATGTGCAGCAGGATGAAGGATGTACTGTCTCGGTGTGGACTGCAGCCTCTTCAGGTCCTCCTCTTGCTTCAAACTGTGGGCTTTGGTAAGTCCTCAATAAACCACAGGCAGTCTCCATCATCTCACCTACAGTGTAGATTGAATACAACTGCACATAATCATGTTCACAGAAAAAAACATTCTTTCTCATTATTTTGCCCTTTATTTTTACATCAATTCTACAAATACTTAAATGTATTAATTGGTTGCAGCCAATCTGCTACATGATTCACAGTAATCATTAATAATGATTTAAGTGAAATAAATGTTAAGCTTCTAAAGGGTGTATTTGATGGACAACTTGTGCAGCCCTCCTTAATTTTAGTGTTGATCTCCTCTATAGTTCACATTTTGAGTTTTGACCCACCTCCTGTCATGTACTAGCTTCAATACAAAGGATGTGACAAATAATGGCCGCAGTGCAGCTACACTGTATATCTAAGATCTGCTTAAAGTCTGGTTGTAGAGCATGTAAGGAAGCAGACCAGCTTGATGAGAGTCAGAGTGATGTATAATAAAAATAATCAGGATTTTCTTCCAGTCAAAGAGAAGCTTAACCTGCATCACCTACTTGAAGCACCATATCGTTGTCCTCTCAGGAAAAAAATATTAGAAAACAATAAAAACTCTAATATAGGATCTTGGTTTATTGTGGAAAATAATTTAAGTCTCATTTATCTGTTGTATTTCTGTGTTCTCCTTTTAGGTCAAGTTACTTCTAATATAAAGAAAACATTTATTAGGGGAGATGGACATTACAAATGAACGCTTAATTAAACATTTTGAACAAGAATGAAAAAAGAATGAGGCCACCTGAAAGCTTTGTTGTGTGTGTACATTATGTGTGTGTTTTTGTGTTTTCTTTACAGATCAGAAGCACTTTACCCTTTTTTTTTTTTTTAGTTTTTGGTGACCTGTTGCCATGGTATTCCTTTTCGGACAAGCACAGCCAAAACTCTTGTCATGTGATTAGTTTGTCTGTGTGCTCTCTGTATTTTATATCAGAGTAGAACAAGGAAAACTCAGGATTTTATATTACTTCTTAGAATTAAACTCTAAGTTTCTGGGGAGTTGGTGGTGTTCTTAAGTACAAACAATATATAAGAAGATATGATCAAATCTATCTCATTAATATGATGTCAACAGACATGCACGTTTGTTGATTTAATCATGTTTGGGTTTTGTTGAAGAAAAAAATTATTCCTACATGTGACACAAAATGATGTATCTGTGCAGCATGCTCTAAATGTTATTGTTTAAACTGTAAAAGCAGTTTGGATTCAGTAGAAAGAGGGTGCTGCTAAAGCTGGGGTTCAGTGCAGCAGCAGGCAAAGTGGGTCAGGTGAACATGTGTGCTTCCTTTGCTGAAATGTGTCTGTTTTGTGTTGCAGCCCACCAGCCTGTGGGGGTACAGGCTGCACAATCACAGACTTTGTACCAGACCACCAACGCAGCAGCAGAGGACATCTCCTCAGTCACTGCAGCCCAACATAGAGACCCTTTCTCCAAGAACTTTTCCTCCAAAGGTCCAGTTGACCTGAACAATCCAGAAGTCAACTCCATTGCTGGAAACAACACCTCTGAGATCTCTGAGGAGCACGTAGTCATCCACTCAAAGCCAGCAGAGGGCTGGGATGAAAAACAGGGTGGACCAAGAATTGGTAGTTTTTCCTTCATGGCTACAACCAGTGGACTACAGAGTCCAGAAGAAGGTCTGTCTGAGGAAGAGAAAGAGGTGACGCCACTGGTTGGATTGGTGCCTGCAGTCAAAATCACAGGGCAAAGTGAAACCACCACTCAGCCAGAAGCTTCTGCTGACAACCCTCCATCCACTGATAACGGTATGAGCTAAAACCACACACACATCATGTGAAGAGGTTGAGTGGAGACTGTTCTCTCTCCTGTTACATGTTCTACTTTAGAGAGGGATCTGAATTAAACAGATGAGAAAACAAAGCAAATTGACTAGACATGGTTGAACAATTCTGAGTTCAAAGACCAGGAGATAAATGCTCTGAAAAGTTTAAAAAGAGGCCTCACACATGCAGTGGTCCATTGTTAGTGTGTGTGCTGAATAACCTGGAGGCTCGGTTAGACATAACACCCACAGCAGAGTGAATTACCCTCAGGAATGCTGCAGTATAATACAACACAAGATAAGATGGAGAACGTGTGCAATCAACTTTTCAGCTTGTGTTACCAAACCCATAATCAGTTATGGTTTTAGATGTTTATGAAGAAACAAAACATTGCTTAGTTTACAGTTAAGGCGACGACCTCCTCAGTTCTCATAGATTGCTTTACATGCAAAACATTGAGGAGTAATGATATAATAACTTGCTGGGGTGGTGGTGGGCATGATAAACAAGAGCACAGTATTGGTTCAGGGCAGAGCTGGCCAATGACAGCCGAGGGAGAGACCGGAAATTTTCTATCAATTTGAGAGGATGTATTTATCAGGTGATTGTGAGAGAGAGGCATGTCAATGTGAAAACAGTCTGGACTAGCTTGCAGGCGTTGGTCCATTTTAAAACTGGAAGACTTGAAGGCTGTTGGACAAATAATTACCAGATATATATCTACTGTAAAGGCAAACTATGGGTGAGAAACTTGGCAGAAGGTAGAGAAATTAATTGATGAAAGCCAAAAACATCTAGTACACTTATCTTGGGTGGAAGATAGTGGCTCTTCTTTTAACGGCCTCCCCAAATAACAAATCCTGGCATCAGCTTAAGGGGATGGATACAAAGAGACTAAAGTCTCTCCCACAGACAGCCAGAGGAATGGATCAATAAAGGTGAGAGGTTTTTCCTCAGCTAGCAATTACCAGCTTTATTAATATAAATACTCACTGCTGCGCTGCCTGAATGAATATGCCGACCCACAAGGTAATAATTTCAAGCTTTAGTGTGCATGCATTATTCACAGCCTTTTCCGACATGCAGGTTGGGCTGTGCTGCTATTTGCTTTCATCTCCACCTTTGTCTCTGCCAATGGAGCCCCAGCCCTCTGAAGGTAGGTGATAATAATCAACACAGTGAGGACAAGTAACCCAATAGGGGCATGAGTAAAGGGGAATGGGAAGAAAGTGGGGTCGCTTGTTTCTTGAATGTTGCTGTGATGGAAAGCTGAAAAACTGATGTTCAATTAGCATCAGTGAACTGAACTAGCTCTGTTTCTGCATACCTCAGACTATGCCTTGGATCTTAACACTTCTGAGTAACTGATGGTTGGCTTTAATAAGTTCCTACAGGAGCCTCCACTGAACTTCATGTAAGCTTGAATGTCTGTCAAATCAGTTTTATCCACCTCACAGACTCTATTATTCCATTAGCAGCTGATGGGGAAATTTAGTGGCTTTACTGAAACTGTACAAAAAGTAAAACAATTAATTTTTTTACAGTAAGTGTAAAAAAGCTCTCAGATTAGGAAGAACATGAGAACACGCCATCAGAGAATATCCAGGGACTAATCATTACTCATCCCATTATTACTTACTGCAGAACTTATTAAGTTCAACCTCTTTTAAGTCAAACAAATTGTGTCTTTATGTTGTGTAGACAATGTTGAAGGTATTTAATCTCAAAAGCTTAAGCACCTGTTAGACTAAATTCTCAAATCTCCCATGCTGGTCTGCTCCAACATCTTTATTTTCAGAGAGAAAGCTACCAGTACACTTGATAACTGCTGCTAAGTGCTTCACTATGTCCCAGCTTACTAACTTTGTCACTCTGTAGGTCTAAATAATGACCTAGAATTAAGCATTTTCCTTTTCACTATTGCTGACTGATGATGGCATTTTATTTTGTTGTTTTGTTTGTTCTCACTTGCGAGTGTTCTACAAGTTGTATTGTTTTAGCCGGCTGTAAAACAAATTTCCCCCAGGGGCAAGTTGAATTTGAGGTGGAAGTTGAAGTTGCAAACGACTTATCATTCTAGCATCCTGATACGTTAACACACACACAAAAAGATCAATTAGTGTAGATTACGATCTGTTTCTCCGTTACTTTTGTTAACAACGTTAAGTCAGATAGTTTAGATATCCTAAGCTAGTTTCTTAGCATCTCTACAGTCTGCTACGCTACAGTTGGTCATAACTCAACGGCCGGTGGCCTAAATTAATCGCTAAAATGATCAGCAGATCAAGGGGGCATGACATGACACCTGTCACTCATTGAAACTATGGGAGTGGATTAAGGAGGATGCTAAAGTGGTTGGACTGTAAAAAATAAGGACATGTGTATTTTCTTGTTATTAAGTTTGGTTGCTAATTTAGGTTCCACCAACATTTAAAACTACGTTGTAAATTACTTTATCCATTTCTAATGTATATGAAAGAGAGGGCTTAGCCCTGTGAGCCCATTTACACCAGCAGCCCTTGATGCTCATACTGTTGAAGAACTGTGTTTAGAGAGTGGGCCTGCTGTTTGGATGAGCAGCAGTTCATTAAAAAAAAGGTACCTGTCTGTGTAGAAGGGCAGGCATGTCAATGTCCCCCAGCTAGCTAAAGGAAGTCAATCTTCCAGGTCTTACACAATGAAAGATGACAAACACAAAGAGCATTTCAGGCAAAACATTTGTGTGACAAATATTTCCGTTTCAAGGAATCCATTTTAGAGGATGTCAGCTCTGGATTTGAGGCAATTATGAGAACGTTAGAGGGCAGACCAGATCTGTCACTGCTGCTGGTTGATAAGGAGGCAACTTTTTTAACCAGTATGTTTGTAAGAGTGCATTTCTCAATGTTTTGTGTTACAGAAAGACTGATTGGGAGTATGGTTGCATTAATATGCATTTGTTCCCATGTAGCTTTCTGTGTCACATTAACGTCGCCCTATTATGCCCTCCATACCACCCTGTCAGATGTGAAGTCTCCGGTGGCATTTACTGGTTCAAAGGTTCTCTGTTTAATTGATCAGACTACTGTTTGATCTGTTCGTCTGACATTTAGTTAACAGAGAAAAAAATGCTGTTCCTGTTCTTTTGGGACAAACTGGAAATTGATTGCACTAATGCATCATGAGGTTTCGTTTGCCCACCTTCAGTCCTCTGCTTGTTTCTCTTAATAGGTTTTTGCATAATGAATCATCAAATTAGTAACACATACAGAAATTCTGTATAAGCGGGCACAATGATGTTTAAAATTCTTGTTATCATCTGATTTATTTTCTTCATTCTTCTCAATAATTCTGATATTTCTCTCTAGAGCTTTTTCACTCTCAAACTTAACTCATTGTTGCTGTTACTGTTGTTACTGTTTCCATCTCACTGAATTAAACACTTTTGGACATTAGTCACAATACCCTGAAGAAATGTTGTCTGAGACATTTGTCATAGGCCTCTCTCTCCTTCTGAGGTTTCCTCAAATGTTAAACAGTCTGAAAAATACAATTTGAAAATCAGATGTAATGCTGAATTCCACTGCTCCCAGTGCTTTTTCAAATAGTCATGTTGATGTCAAAAGGCTGCAATTGATTCTTTCTATATATTTTAATTTTGTTTGACATTTGAAATTTGCAGCTGACATCTTTACACTCTCTCCAAAGCCCTTCAATTTAAATAGGACACACCTAAACACAGAAACAGCAACTACTTAGAATCACATCCAGAATAAACCTTATTAGATGGCACAGAGAAAGTGTGAGCTATTTTAGTGTCAAAGCAAAAAGGCAGAGCAAAACATACATCTCTATGCTTCTTGCTTTGAAATGTCCTTTATTTGATTTTGTGGGTGAATATATATATATATATATATATATATATATATATATATACACACACACACGTTTGAAGTAGAGAATGTCGTGATTTGGTTTTGTATATTTTCAGAGTTTAGATTTTCTTGTTTTATCTTGGGTCATTCCTCCTTGGTGTTTGTTTCCCTTGTGTGTTTCTTTATTTTAATATTTCTTAGTTTAGTCTTAATTTGTCCTTTCGTATCCTTGTTTTTCTCTAAGTCATAGTGAGTTATTTTCTGTTGAGAATCCTAAGTTTAGTTTTCAGTGTTTGCTGATGTATATTGAAGTTCTTCACCCAGCGGTTCATCTTCGTCTAGTTTCACTCTAACTCACATGTGGCCGTATACTCGGCAAAGAAAGGTGGAACAGGTATTGTCCTTTCGAGAGCAAACTGAGAAACGAACTCTCCTTCCCTTTATGGGAGACCTGATTTGGGGATCTCATTCACCTGTGGCTGATTGCTACAGCCAGCACAGGTGATTATTGCTGCTCCTAATTCAATTTTCAATTCAATTTTTATTTGTATAGCGTCAACTCATAACAAGTGTTATCTCGAGACACTTTACAAGAAGCAGGTAAAATACCTTACTTATTGCTATGTTACAAAGATCCGGCCTATCCATCATGAGCACTTTAGCAAAGCAGCAAAAGTTACAGTGGTAAGAAAAAACTGCCTTATTAAAAGGCAGAAATCTTCGGCCGGATCCCCGGCTCATGACGAAACAGTCTTCACAGGGCTAGACTGCGCCGGTAATTGAGCTCAGGGAATCAAGGCAGACATGACATCTCAACACTGAGACTACATCCATGTTTCATACTGTCTATGGTTTGGATCCTGACACTTTTCAGGACAGGATGTTCTCTACTTGTGATTATAAAATAGAAAATCGACTGTTCATGATGTATAGTTATTAATGTGATGGTAGCAATACAGCAGGCGACAGAAAGTTGCAGCGTGAGACATTCCCTCACTTCTGTAACAATGCAGTACTTTTTATGGCCTAGTTAGTTGACTTCCAAAATTATATACCACGTTTTATTGCAGACAACTTATTGGCTGAAATATTGATTCTTCCCTTCCAGCCTTTATGACTCACTGAGAGGACTCTCTATACTGGCCTCATTCAGCTTTCTTGTTAAACCCACAAGAATCCATAACCATAAAATTACTGATTGCACTCACTAAATGGTGAAAGAGCTGTTTCTTCTATTTATCCTGAGCGTTCACAAACACCAGGGCTAGAATTTAAAGAATACATAAAAGGTTTTGCTTTGCCTCTGTGCACTGCCTGTCAGCACCTGTGTGTTCGATGACTTAAAGCTTTTTGTTTGCACATTGTTTCTTCCTTTCTAGATCCTTGCTTGTGTTGTTTTTACTCTCTGATGTACATCGCTTTGGATAAAAGTGTCTGCTAAGTGAATTGGAGAACTGGAGAAACTCACTACTCTAAAGAAGTAATGACCCTCCTCCGGTGTTAAAGAGTATAGAGGGGACAGAAGTGCCCTTTCTGAATAGTTGCAGTTCAGTAGGCAGTGTGTACTTTTCAGTATGGAGTTTCAGTATACTGAACTTTTGTGGTCATTCAGTACGCATTTTTTGGGTCCACCTCAGTATACTGAACATTTCAGTATGGATACTAACTTCCGGGTTTCATGCAGTATGGATCGGATGCATCCTTTCAGGAAATGAATTGTATTTTACCACCCACAATGCTGTGCGAAGTTAAACGTAAATGTCATTTCACGTGCGCCTCCAAATCAAAACAAACGAGCGTGGATTAATTTAATCAATTTTTAATCTAGAGTTAAAGTCCCGACTGAAATCACTACTTTTAATTAACAACAGAAAATAAAACAAATGTCTGCATTATTATAAAACCTTTCCTCCTCTATTTAAATAATGATTTCCCTATTTAAATGCGTCTTTATTGGTTTATTTGACTTTATATTCTGTATATTACTGTCTTTCATTTGTACTTTCCTTTATGTACTGTGTGTTATTTAGTTATTTAATCTGTTTTTTACTTGATTTACATGTGTGAAAAAAAAAAACGGGTGGATGAGGCCGATTCGGGAAACCCAAATGCCACTTAATATCAGCCAGCACAAAGCAGTGGACTTGCAATGAAGCTGTCACACTGTTTTAACCAAAGAGACTTTTACTCCCCAAACACTGTCTGCGTTATATGACAGCAGCTTTGCAGGCAAATTCCCACAAACACAGGATCTTTATATCCCAACACTCAACACTCAGCACAAACCATTATGTGCTGCTTTTTAGCAGCTCTACATCCTCGCATGTTTCTTAACTTTTCAGGTTCTGTCCAGCCCCCCACTCATGTTTACTGTCCTTCCTGAAAATGTATTTGCCTATACAATTTATATCTTACAGCAAGACAGCAGGATTAGCTGTGTGTGCAGTCTTTCTCTAATCTCTTTCTACTTTCCATCTCACATACTCTCCCTTGCTCCTGCAGCTTAGTTCTGACAGCATTACTGCACCAAGTCCTGCACAGACTACAATTAGCATCATGCTCTTTAGTGCATCCCATACTAACCACTAATGAAGATTAATCAGTTGGTCTTAATTATAACTTCATCAAAAACACTTTTGATCTGTTTCAAAGTTTGATCTTTCATGTGTCTGTTTAGTGACGAGATGTGGCAGGTGGCTTAAAAAGTACATGAGTGATTCAAATCTGACCCTCCACCCCTCTCTCCCCCTGTCGCTCCTTCCAGACATTGACGACTGCCAGTCTAATCCATGTCAGAATGGTGGAACCTGCATCGATGAGATCAACTCCTTTGTCTGTCTTTGTCTGCCCAGCTTCAGAGGAGCTACCTGTGAGAGAGGTAATGTTTGGAGGAAAACTCTGCGATTTGTGGTAGTTTGAAGAACAAAAAAATATAGGATTTTACCCCAAACTATACTGAATTTCTTTCTTATTGATTTTTAGTTTTCACATCTAACAATTTTAAATTTACTAAAAAATATGAGGCAACAGGAATACATTAATACTACTGCTTTCTTTTCTGGCCAGCAATGGGAATACTATGCAATACATCTTCTAAAACACAAGATTTTAAAGGATTTTCAATACAAGAATTAAAAGAAAACAAAGATTGGGACAGATAAAGAGGGGTTGGATTAAGGAGACATTAGATGAAAGAACAGCAGATGAAGATATATCTTTAGGAATCTTGACGGCCCTGAATTACATAAAAAGAGTTCCATTTCCATCTCGTTTGCTCCACCTTTAGCTTCAATTATCAGAAGAGTTGTGACTCTGAATATCTGACTCTTTTATGTGTCTGGCTTCAGTGTCTGTTTCTGCTTTTAACAGCTCTGCTCTGGTGTGACCGGCAACTCTGAGTGGAGAGCGATCAATAAAAGGAGGAGGGAAATAGGAGATTGAAAAGACTGGACATTTTGAAAGAGCAAGAACTTATCTCTCTTCTTTGTTTGCTCCAGTGCACTTTCTGGTTTGCTGAACTTCAGAAGTTTGACGCAGCATCACCTAAAGAAACTCATTAACGACAGAATTCACCTCATTTTTCTGTATTTTTAAGTGCACCCGTAAAAAAGCTTTAACCACGTCATCGCCTTGAATTACATTTCTGATAGAGAAAGAGTTACAAAGATGATACCTAGTTGCATTATGGGAAATATATCACCCAGTGGCTCTAGAACTGGACATGTTTTAAAAGTCACAATATTTTTATATGCTGCGTCATTTCCATCCTTATTTGTAAAAAATATTTCTTTCTTAAAGTTTCTAAAAATGTATTAAAGTGCATACAGCCATGTAATCCCCCCATTTTATATATTACCTTGTTTACTTGTGATTTTATATTTAATTCATACTCAACATACCTGCGATATGTAGGTAAAATGGCCAAGGCACTTTTAGGCAGGTATAAGTAAGGGGCCTTTTGGATGCACAGTTGCACATGCATCATTCGATAGTACGAGATGCTCACGGCAATATGAAGCCCTGCTAAGGGCCCCAATCCCACTGTCCACCCTAAGGCCTACAAACGACACAACTCAGCATGTGCTTGTAGAGTTCACGGAGAGGCTAAGAGGGAACGCAACGATAAGCTCACCAGATTGACTGTGATGCTTCTCTTCTCTGTCTGTCTTTCCTGCTGCTGTGGTATTTGGTGACTCAGTCAGCAGAAAGCTTAGCATAAATTTGTTTTTTTGTTTACCCTCTGGGTCTTTAGAGGCTTTTAATGCTTTTCAAGATTTATGCATTCTAATGAGTCATCAAGACTTAGCCAAGACTGAGTAGACAGGGACCAGGAGCTTCTTAATTTATCTCGACAATATTTGTCCCCGGAAATACACACAGAAACTTTGTTGAGCAAACACACACACACACACACAACATACAACTTCACACATTAAATGTCCCGGAAGCTTCTAAGTCTGGCAGAATGTGTTCATTAAAGCAAAACAACAACCAGGCATCACTCTCTGTTCATAAGCTGTCGTGCTTGCCAATTGTCCCTCTTAACTAACAGGCAGCGGAGATGAGGGAGTGATGTGTTCCCATGCAGGATGCTTCATTATTAGACAGAGTTTTTGAAGAAACTGTCACTCTTAGCTGAACTGCACCAAACAAGTTCAGAAGAGAAACAGAACCTGTGAATAATATAGGAGGAAATGCCACAGCAGTTCTCGAACACTCCTCACATGCTCAACTTTGGTAACATCAGATTCTCCCACATCTGCATCTCTCACTGTCTCTGTCTTTCTCTTCCTTAAACTCTTTTTAGACAGCTGTCATCTATCATGTCAGCCTTCAAATAGCCACACAGGGAGGAGGGAAGATAGTAGCGCACACTCATCGTTCAGGGGGTCTAAAAAGCAAAATAGTAAGGGCACTACTTTAGCTTGGCAGAGCAGGCATCCTATTAACAAGGCTGTAGTCCTTGTTGAATAGGTTTGACTCTTGATCCTGATGCTATTTTGAGCATGTCGTTCCCCACTCTCTCTCTCTAGATTTCTTGAAACTTCTGCTGTTCTGTCCAGATATATCTATATTTTGTTAAAATACAGGACAAATACTCAAGTTCAATTAAAGGACCCCTCATTGAAGCCTAATCTAGTATAACTAAAGCAACAATGAGAAGGTAGTACCTAATGTCTGCAGTTCAAATTTATGACAGCTATTTTGGACTAATAAAATGTAAATTTGGTTTAGTCTGATACATGACAAGAACATATTTTTGTCTGTCATATTTTTATTTGACTGATGTGAATTTATGTTCTCAAATTTCCATGGCGTGATTATACTTATTTCATGTGCTAAGAAGGATTTGTAAACATTAGTTGATCCAGTTGTGTTTGTGTGTTGCATAGCCAGGAGCACACTTTTTGTGAGTAAGCCTATTAGTCATCAAGTTCAGTCTCATCTATTTTGCATTACCAGGCTAGGAGTAAAACTACAATGGCAATGTTTTTGTTAGAGAAAAAGATCACAAATGGAATCAATGAATATAAAAAGAATATACTGAGAATGTGTCCGTCAACCCTCTGTGGACAAAGTGGTACCTTTCATCTCTCTACTGATTTGTTCTTGTACAGTGAAATAGGATTTTCTGCCAAAAAAAAAAGTAATCTTCCTGTCTTTTAAAAGCCAAACATTTCCCTCCATGTGAATCTTACCTGTGGAAATTGTAAAAAATACAGAAGCCTGTTTTGGCATTGTGCAGTCTCTTTCCTTTTCTGACACCTACCCCATGGTGGCATTAACAGGCATTGCAAACATTAACAAACATTAATAACTATGTATGTTGTAGCTCATGAAGAGGCATCAGTAATAATAATTTACTGTATGTGAGACTAGATGGTTCTGCAATGTCAGTAGTCCAGTGATGGATGAACTGCATAAGAGTGATACAACTGATAGAATTAGACAAATACTTTCACATTTCTCTCATATAACATTACTCTTGTGTATTAGTCTTTTTTCTCTCTGCAGCCAACATGAATATTTGTCTGATATTTGACTTATTTGTAGAATTTGGAGGCTTTTTTTTTTGATAGGACAGCTTGAGAGATAAAGGGAATGTGGGGAGAGAGAGAGAGAGAGAGAGGAGGTAGCATGCACATAATACTGCCAGGATTGGGAATTGAACCAGCGATCATGTGCATAAAGGACTATAAAGGAATATAATTTTTTTGAGGAAATTACCTTTGTGCAAACAGTAAGAGTACATTTTGGCCAGGACACTCTTGCAAATGAGATTCTTAATCTCAATGAGGTTCTCCTGGTTAAATACATTAAAAACATGCTAATTCATATAGGTCACACACTGTGGGTTTTTGGTGGTAAGTTTGCTTCACTTGAGTAAGCAGCTATGACCAGAACATTCATTATACTTTTTGAAATAGCATCATTGGACTTCACAGCATTGGTCCTTAACAACAAAATACATTAAGGACAGCTTTGGCGTATGAAAAGCACTTACACTGCCAATGCAGTAAAGGTTTCAAGCTTATTTTATATAACAGTATAAAATAGTTTCATAATGGTCTCCTCTCTTGTTCTAGTCTTTTTTTCACAGCTTAAACTGCATCGCTCTGCATCAGAGCCCCATACCACCCAATTTACTGATGTTGCTTCAAATTTGTTGGAGAATATTTTAAGGCTTTTTCCCTGATCCTAACAATGCAGGGAGGGAGAAGAAGGTATGAGGGGGATGAGGATGAGGGAAAACTGGAGAAGCATGTAAGCTGACACACATTGATACCCACATTTAATGATTTTCAAAAACACAAAAATAAGGGTAAAATCAGTTTTTTTTAGTCCTAAACCCCCTCCCCCTTCTCCACGCAATGCTATTATTCAAATATATCGGTTGAATGTGGGTTTTAACAGTAAAAAAAAAAACAGGTTTTTCTTCCAACATGGATTTTCCACAGACTAATCCCTGTCTTTTTCAATGACCTCCTCCTTCTTATCTTATACCAGCAGAAACTAAGGGTTGTGAGCACACATGGAGGAAGTTCCACGGCCACTGCTACAGGCACTTCAGCCGGAGACACACCTGGGAGGACGCTGAGAAGGACTGCAGGGAGCACAGCGGACACCTGGCCAGCATCCACAGCATAGCTGAGCAGAACTTCATCAGAGGTGGGTGAATGTTTGGGAGGAAGAAACTTGGCCGTGGTAGTGCAGCCTGCATGTGCAAATGTATATATTCTTTTGTAAATAAACCTGTTTTTTTCAAAGTAGCTTGATTAGTTACACCCCCCCCCCCCCCAACTGCTCATTGAGATCTTAAAGAAACAAACCATGCTAGCAGCTTTGTAAGGTTGTGCTGAGGCCAAGCACATCAAACTAAGCATATAGCATCACAGCATAGGAGTAGATACAGGTTAGCCATATTTAACACTTTATTTTAGCAAGTAGGCATTGTATTCAGAATAAAAACAAATTGTATGTGATTTGTCTTGAAATGTGTGAAAAATCCCCACAGTGGGTGAGTCAACGCCATTCATGTCCAGTAATGGAAATGCAACGGTGGATAACAAGATTAAATAAGTCAATTTTAGAGACAAAAGACTGCGACTGACTTATTTTACAGTCTGGGAAGTTGCCACACACACTGGGCTGATTTGATGGGGTAATTCCAAAATTACTAGAGGTCCCCAGGTAGGACTTATCCAATGTGAAAAGGCACTTATCTTTAGATGCTTTGGTTTTATGTGAAGCAGAAGTCATCCATCTGGTGTTTTGAGCACACTGTTTTGAATTACTAAAGCACATTAGAGAGGCAAGAAAAGAGGCATGAAAACTCTCTGTTTTTAATGCATTTTTTGAGTGATCATCATAGATTTATTAGTCCACAGAGAGCCGTTTGTCTCTGCCAGGAATCGTTAATCTTCATAATCTTTGGGCGCTCATAAACCCTCAACTCCTCTTTCTTAACTTTTGGACCCGTAGCAGTATGTACTGTACAGTATTTAGGCCATATCACCAATTTAGAGCCACTGTAGAATTTGATCAACCTCATGTCTCGGAAAATTACCAGAACTATGCCTATTGCCATTTTCCTTCTACACAAGCTCAGTTATCAAAAGTGTGTTTAAATTCATCAAAGATAGTTAATCTCCAGCCCTGGAATAAGCGATCAGAGGCATTAAACAAGATTAATGGGCCTGCTATTAATGTTAATCAGATGCACCATGATTAAAATTCCATTACACAAGTCCACGCATTTCCACATTCACACAAGCACAGTGCTTAGAGCTGCCCACATACACAAAAATCATCAAGCACAGTTCATTATGTTTCCCTTTAATGCAACCAGGATTCTCATCACCTCTGTATGAAAGTAAACAATGTAACAACATATTTGTTCATCCCTTAGCTGAGGCTAGAGAGAAAGCATTTCTTAAACATTGTGTAACATTAAGGAGCATTCTACTGATTTTACAGTAATGGTCAGTTCACAAGGCCAGAGCACCTGAAGTATAAAACAGTTATATTGGTTTTTCATTTCTTCTAGAGGAGCTACTCTGAGTTATTCACACGTTTTCTTTGTCTTCATTTCCTCCTGACGTTGCATCACATCCAGGTCTGAGCCATGACAACACATGGATTGGGTTAAATGATCGAACAGTGGAGGATGACTTTCAGTGGACCGACAAGATGGACCTGGTGAGGAAGCAGCTGTGTGTGTTGAGTGTCTTAGTCAAATGTCTCTCAGTGGACTCCCAGTGGAGTTCAACTTCCACAAGAACTGTATCAGTTTGAAGGCGCTCAAACCTCCTTTTTATCTGAAATTTTTTCCAACAATACATCTTTTTTCATCTGATAATGACAGACTATCTCCCGGAAGCAATTTTGCTTTTTAGGGTGGTTGTCATATTTGTTATGAATATATACAAAATCAAAGACATAACACAACCTCAAAGGAAGGAAACATTATGAGGAAACGAGGAAAGATTGAACATTCTTTGCACAATTGATTATCAGCAGATGTGATCAATGACGAGACAAGATCAAGACAATTTTGTTTAAGTTTAAAATCTGGTGTTGTATTCATTTCCCTCACTGTCTGTTTTTGTGTTTGTGTGTGCAGCGATATGAGAACTGGCGGGAGAACCAGCCAGACAACTTCTTTGCTGGAGGAGAAGACTGTGTGGTTATGATCGCTCATGAGAACGGAAAATGGAACGATGTGCCCTGTAACTACAACCTGCCTTATGTCTGCAAGAAGGAAACGGGTGAGAACAACTTGGTGGAGGAGAGAAATGCAGGGAGAGAGGAGAGAGTGGCATATAGTATGCTGCAACTTCAACAGGGGGATAGGATGACTTTCAGAAAGACAAGGAAGTAGAAATGAGAAGCGTATTAAAGAGGAACACGGGAAAAAAAAGAAGTACAGAGAGATTTAGCAAAAACAACCTCACCATGCTGTCAGTTCTTTAATCTGAAATTCACGAAGCCCAGTCATAAAATAGAAAGGGTACAAAATGTTTCTTTAGACGCTGTGTAAAGCAGCTGACAAGTGTTGCAGCCTCATCTTGTTAAAGCACAGAGAGTGACAGCCTGAACCCTCAGAGGATTGTGAACATCCTGGGTATGTCACACTTTACTTTATACATGGCTCAGAGATTTATTCTGAACCTCTTCACTCAGTCCAGATTTACACTCATCGCTGCTCACAGCCCGTTCTTCTTCATCTCCCATCATCCTCCAGCTCGTCTTTAAACAGTTCTTCACGTACCTCTAATGTCTCAGCTCCATTTCCTCTGCCAAATGCTCCTTTAAAGTAAAGTGGAGTATATCGTGAGGCAAAGGAAACTTATGCTCAGCAAAACAAGGTCAGATAACTTATCGGGTTGTTAAGTTCCCGTATATATGTTGATGCCTCCCTGACATATCCCATGCTGCCGCTGCACCTACTTTGAACTGAAGTTAGACAAATCACATTCTCCTTTGAGAGCCTATTAGAGCTTATGTTTGCCACACATTTGCATACAGGTCAGACTCGTGACCAATGTAAGGAAGGCAAATGTATTTAAAGGGTTGGAAATTCAAAAATACAAGAAATACAAACCTTTCCCTGGAGCACTGTTTGACAAGTTTTTGAATAAGTTGTGAAACTGGGTCCTTATATAAAAAACCTGCTTATAATTACAGTCATTGGGCCCTATTTGGACAGTGTAAAGCTCATTGTCAGACAGGATCTATGTTAACTAATGTGCTGTATGCTCGACATCAATTATAGGTAGGCTGAAAACATTCATTTACTTATTTTCTCTGCTAAAATCCTTGGCTATATTCTTAAATATAATGGACACTGGACAGTCTGTATTAGTATCTGTGGGCTTTATTTTCAGTGACACTTATTATTGTCCCTTGATGTTACCTCATGTTGGATGTGTCTCACTTTAAAATCTTAAAAGCCCTCTGATGGTCATTAATGTAAACCAATTATTTGCTTTAGCAGATGGTTTATTATCAGAACCCATAAGTAGAGAGACACTTCTGAAGCCTCAGGCAACAAACACGTCTCTTAAAACATCCACCCTTATCTTGTATTAAAATAAAGTTATTTCTGTCACATGCTGGCGTTGCACCACCTTTGATGCACACGGACACAAGCCCTAAGCATCAAGCCAACCTCTGACCAAAATCACTCAGTAACTGTACAATCACCACCATCTTTTCATTTACCTTCTCCTCCCTGTTGGCCACTTTTGTTTTAATACTGACTAACCTGAGTAACCATGTGATGACTTATCAGTGGAGTTTATCAGCTTCGTGTTGAGTGTACTCCACCTGATTTCTATAAACTCACAGCTAATGTGATCTGTTTGTCTGCTCAGCTGCACCCCTAGGTTTAATTGGGTGAAAATAGCACCAGGTGAGCAATTGTCAGACACCTTAATCAGTCACTTAGGGAAAGGTCAGGGTGAAGTGTCATGCAGATGTTGATGACTGTCATGTGAACAGGCGATTGTGAAAATCTTAAGAAAATGAGCTGGACATGTTAATCCTACAACAACCTCATACAATCCTTTAATATTTAATCAAACACATTTCGAACTTCGTTAAACCTTCTGATTTGCAACATCTGTAAAAGGTGCTTTAAAAAGCTCAATAAGCGCATCGGCACAGAGGACTCACTCACTGTGCTGCTCTGGTTTCATATTCTGTTATTTAGATATTTTCAGATGATTAAAACGTGCCAAGGTCCTTATCCCAATCAGAATTCTGTATTTTAGCACACATATAGGCTATACATATGACTAAGGCCATTTCAGATTCCTGCTTTGGCAGTTGTATCAATGGAGCAGAACAGAAGCGGTGAACAAAATAAAGATGTAATGGAAAACCGTAGCAAAGCTTCAGTTTACATTTTGATTGGGACAATCATTCAGGCCTGCCTTACAGCTCCTCCAGCAATGTCTGAAAATTATATACCCAAAACAGGGCGTGTTGGTATTACAAAATTATTCTATCATTTTGAAGGCAGGAAATATCATTTTACTTGACATACTCAGATTGTTCTCCGAGTGTTTTGGGAAATGATGTTGTTAGAGCCTAAAGCAGTTGATTTTTCCTGTGCTATGTAATGTAATCATTATTGGATACACGTTGTGTGGAGTTAAACTGTCATTGTTGAAATGGATTTGGAAGCCAGGGGGGGAAAAAAACAAATTTATTTGAATTACTTTAGCCAGCTGCTCTCTGGTTTGCAGGTGTGATTGGAGCTTTGTTTGTTAAAGACAGCCAGTAGCCGCCCATGAATAACCATTACTTTTGTGCAGAAGGTACAGGGGTGAAAAGTTAGGTTCACATGGATTTGAGGTAGCAGGTGTTAGTTTATTCTCAAAGTACTCACTTTTGATCACTTTTTTAAAAAATTTTTGGGGCTTTTTGTGCCTTTAATGGAGAGACAGGACAGTGGATAGAGCTGGAAATCAGAGAGAGAGAGTATTGATATGCGGGAAAGGAGCCACAGGCCGTATTCGAACCTTGGCCGCCCACTTGGAGGACCACAGCCTCCATCCATGGGGCGCACGCATTAACCACTGCGCCACCAGCGCCCCGAGGTCACTTTTGATCACTTTTATTGCAAAAGCGTGTAAATCATTTCGGGACAGAATTTATACTCGGTCCACAAACACATATTTGGTGCATCACAAAGTAATGCTAAAACAAAGGTGTTTGCTGACAGCAAATTAAAGGCTGACACATTTCTAAATACAGCTTACACAATTATTGGTTTCTAGGTATTGTTTTCTTCAAATTAGCTAAATTACATAAAAGACCCTGTCTATAGTGATTTATAGTCTAGTTTCCATGCTAGCACTCCAACCGGTTTCTCATTGAAGAAGCCAAGCTGACCGGCGTCTCCTGTAGGTAAACAGATACTATTGACAGTTCAATCAGGAGAGACTTAGTTAAGAATGACAATTTATTAATTTAACAATTTAGGAAATAAATGTGCAAAGTCTTTGGAGGATTAGACTCCATCATGACGACTTCATTTACCCGGAGGTGTAATGAGGCCAACAGCAGGATAGGATACCCCCCTATGGAGTTTAGACACTGGTGGTGCTGGTGATAGAAGAATGCAGGATGTGATGAGGAGTGGGTTTCTGAGGCCGTATCAGAACCCTGCTGAGCTGGAATGGAGGTGACTGGGGCGGAGGAGGGTCGCAGCAATCGCACTGAAATGACAAACTGACTGTGGAAGGTTTTAAAATTTGAATGCAGCAGGACGATTGGTTGAGTGAGGTTGTGGCAGAGTCGGGTGGGATTACTACTTAAAGAGTAAACGCCCCAAATCAGCTGATCACCTGAGCAGGGAGACGGAGGAAGTGGTAGAGAGGGAGTGGGTAAGTTGAATGAAGAAATTGGATTAATGTGTAAAAATATAACCAGTCTTCCTGCTTGAACTTACACTGAGCTCCATATACCTCATACCCCACTTTAAAAAAAGAACTATTACAAATACAGTGACAAATATTAAGCATAGGCACTTTAACCTATTAACAGCACAGCAGGAGTCCTATAAAACATAGACATACATTAAATTCATAGATTGATTAATTATTAGAGTATAAAGTGTGTATATATAGCAAAGGGATACGATCATGGGACAATACTGCAAAAAAAGCAGTCTATTTGCTAATAACAGCAATATTGTATCTTATTGTTTTTCAAATATTATTATTAATGAATTTGTGGTTTAAGGTGGTGATTCTTTCCCTTTTTTTGGTGCACCTTTTCTTTTACATTTTCTTATTTTTAGCACACACACACACACACACACACACATGCACTCACACACACACACACACACCATAGTACCATAAAACAAACCTCCTTCATTAACATGATTCAGGCTTGCCATGACTGATCTCATTATTAATAATTGCAAGCAGACTGAATAATAATCCTCTGGGTTTCATTAAGTGGTAGTCTCCTTTGAAGTGCTTCATGCTTGAGGTGTTTCATTTTTTATTTTTTTAGGTTTTACTTTTTATAACACATTTTTAAGTGAGTTGGCCATTCATTAAGCTACTGAGGCTGTCATATATGACGTAATAATTGTTGTCTTTACATCATCAGCTCGTTTCCCTCAACTTTTCCCTGGTTTAACCACTCTGACCGTGTCTGAATGTTTCTGATGCCTGTCAGTGATTCATCTCATTCTCTCCATTTCACCTTATTTAAGCTCTGACTTTTTTTTTGTTAAGATGTTTTAAGAGGGGTTAATGCCTTTATTAAAGAGAGAAGGCAGTGGATAGAGTCAGAAATATGGCGAGAGAGTTGCAAATGACATGCAGGAAAGAAGCCACAGCTTAGATTTGAACCGGGCCACCAACTTCTAAGGACTACTGCCTCTGTACATGGAGCATGCAAACTCACCACTAGTCCACCTGCGTAGATGTTGTATTTAGACCTTTTCTTCTTCTATTTCGCTGTCTGTCACGTACTCTCTGTTTTCTCCAACAGCTCGACAAGCCAATCGTCACCGGCGCCACCACCACAAGGGCAGGCGGGAGCACAGGAAGCACAAGAGACATGGCCACAGAGAGGGAGGCCACAACATCGCCCACAGCATCGCCCACCTCTGAACCAAAATAGCCCCCCCTTTGCTACAGACTGAAGTTTGCCTATCCTTATTGCCCCATTTCCTACAGAAATTATTCTAACCTTATAGACAAGGGCCATCATGTATCAACAGTGTGTAGGAAATGTTCTAGATTCTGTCATACCAATAAATTGTACAATGTTAATCAGTAAAAAATAAATTCAATTCATATTTATCCACATGCACATGCCCATAGGGTTAGGGTACACATAGACACATCAGTATGTAATCAGTGTTGATAAATCCCACATGCTTGTGCACACTCTGGGATCATTTGCGTTCAGAGACACCTTTTATAAACCATACAGTATATTGTATCAACACACATTTGAAATGTACTTATTTGATTGTTTTCCCCGTTTGAGTTGTCAGTGTGAGGTGTTTACTTTAGACCACTTGCTGAATAGAAAACACACGATGTCTCAATTTAGTTTGATCACATCAGACATCTGTCAATTTTAAGTGTCCAACCATCTTAAACTACTCCTGTTGTGTCAAACATCCAATCCCATCATCATTAAAGGTTAATTTGAACCTTTGATTTCAGTTCTTCTTTTCATAGATATATGACATATACGTCTGTTTTAATGGGTATGCATTTTATTCTTTAGGATAGCAACAATATCTGCCTCTTTCTGTTTTACTAATAAATTACAATTACAATTTTGTGAAATGTGGTACGTTGGGTACTTTTTCCTCGCTCTGCCGCAGCCACTTAGTTAGCTTTCTTCAGGACTCACTAATTAGTGGGTGGAGCTTGTGTTTGTACTTCGGCTCCTTGTGTCTCTTACCTGGTTTCAAGGCTGTCCATATGGGGTCCGTTGAGGTCAGCAATTACATGATTCATCCTAAATATAAGCAATGGCAACCACTTTTTATTTTGAACTTCAATATAAAAATGTACATCTTGGGCAGGCTCAATGTGACTTTAAGTGCTCTGCTTGTTATATCAGAGTGAGTATTGCTGTGCCAGGATGAGAGAAGAAAAAGAGAGAGCTGGTTAGGTCAATTGACCCCAGCACAAATGAGTGTTGACAAACTTTTTTTATGTCAGCTCAGGAAGCTGATCCCAGCCAGGCTAAGCAGACAACATTAGCTAGGAGGCTAACACTTAAATGACTGACCAGGAGTAACTGTGGCTGGATCCTTCAGTGAACCGAAAATAATAAATACTTTTGCTCCACAATGAACGGGAGAGACCCAATAAATTGGCAATACTTGCTATAAAACTATACCAAACAGGAAGACTTTAAAATCATTACTGCTGAAAAATACAGGTAAGATGGCTGTTCAACAGGCAAGCGTGAAGCAAACAAAAGGGTAAGAACTACTTGCATTTCTAATGGTGTCCCCTTATTTGTCCCCTTTTGTACAGAACGGGGAAGGTTTTGATTTGGTGTGTAGTGTGTTGGTTTCTTTTGGTGAGTCCTGCTCCTTGTTGTAGTTACCTCTTACACTTTAGTACTGTGAAACACATTTTTTTTAAGAACATCCTACAATTTATAAAATAAAGATTTGTGTCAAAGAAACTCTACTGTATACTTTGATTGTGAATCATATCTGCTGTTCTTGCGTGTACATGGGTTGGTACATGAACATATGTCATCTTTCGAGTGTCTTAATGTTTACATTATAACTTTCTTGGAGTGCTATTCCCCACGGCACGTTAGTGGGGACCTGAAATAAATAAATAACCCACTTTGGCCACAGAAGTATGGATTAATTTATCTAAATGAACTAGAAGAAGAGACCAGGTTCACATCATGTCTTTGATTATTGGATGATATTGACATGTCCAGCTTTCTCCGAGGACTTTCTGTTTTAGAATGAATCGGGTTGTGTCAGCTCAATGGAAAGGTCTTTTTTGACCAATTCTGCATAAAAATACAGATTGTGGTCATTATGAACAACCAATCAGAATTTTTTGCAACAGTTAGTCTGTAAACTATGACCTGCTTGCAGTCTTATGCCCCTCTATGACATGGCAAGGTTTAGAAACAGGTAGTGTTCATTGAGGCTTCACAAAAAGACCTGAAACGTATGAAGCTTAGTTGTCGGAAGCTGTATCTATTACATTTTTCATTATTGGACAAATGAGCATTTGATGAAAGTTGTTGTAAACCTTGTTGGAAATTTGATTGACACAATTAGGCAAAGCTGTAAATCATTTATTTCAAATACTTGTAATTTATTCATTCATGATGAAAGCATGTCAGATTTAAGTTATTGTTGGTCGCTCTGTTCATGTGATCAGTTAGTGAGTTCACTTTTTTGGTTTGGGGATTTTTCTTTTGCTTCCAGTCAGGGTAAAGGCAGACAAACATGCCTCACAGCTTACAGTTGGACAGATTGATGAATGACTGGAAGATTATGGAAATACTTCTGGTTATATTCAAAAGGATTGCTGGGAATGTTACAGAGAGAAAAAAAAGCAAAATGTGAGAACATGTGTAAAATGTAAAGGTCCCATATTATGCTTTTTCTGGTTTTATATGCTCTTTAGTGTGTTTTCCAAGTGTCCTGTGCATGTTTAGGCACATCTATGTGCAAAAGTTCAAAGTCCGCGGAAACGCGGCTTCTCCTACCTCCTCCTGTTAGCTGTAGCATTAGCCGCATGTAATGCTCGGTTCTAGCCCCCCTCGATAAAAATTTGTCAGTCCGACGTCATTGTCAGTGTGAGATCACTGATCTAAGCCCATTGGCTCGTGTGGTAAGCCCAGCAGCTCATGTTGCACGCCCGTTAACTTCTGTAGCACGCCCACGATATGCCGTAGCCTGCGGTAGCACAGTAGTGCTAAGGTGCTAAGGTGTAATGTTTATGCTCCCCTCGGACGGAGCCAGTGGCTGCATTCCCAATATGGTAAAAGAGGCGGGACATTTCCGAGAACCGTGCTGAGCAACTGACCAATAACGACAGAGCGGATTGGCAGACCAATCAGAGCAGACTTCGCCCACGTGGGGCTCTGCAGTGGGGGCTCAGCAGAGCGTAGCTGATGGACTCAGAACATAGAGGGAGCAAGGAGGAGCAGTACATGAAAACAGACACTTTTTTCGGACTTTAGTTATTGTGAACGTACAAAAGTAGGTACATAGATTAAATATACAAACCCCAAAAAGGGCATAATATGGGCTCTTTAAGTTCTAAATATTCAGAACTTCTTTATAAAGGCAAAATAAAACGATACAACAAAGGTAATAGTCTGCATAGCAGGTGTATGCCATCTATTGTTTTGCACATTTGAACTCAGCATGTAAGAACTGCATTTCTTTGGTTCCCTCAGGCTTTGTGTCCCTGACTCTATGTGCAGCGTTGTGATGAGCAGGTTCATGGAGTGTGTCTAGTTCTGCTTCATGCTCCAGCAGTCAGAACCTCAGACCTGTTATCCTACACCGTCAGTACCACAACCACATACCCGGCCCGGTGGGGAAATGGGCCACAGGAGACCCTGGTAGAGAGAGCTTATCGTTTTATGTCGTGATGAGTTGTCATGAGGAATGGCAGGTGATCTCATGGATCACATTTTACTTGAAATTACAAGTTCAACAATGGCAAAAAAATATCAGCCACGCTGTTACATACTGTTATCAGAAGGTATTGTTTAAGTGAGGTTTAATACTATTCCAGTGGTGCAGGATTGCCATATTCTTATTTATTTTTTAAGTCTAACACATTCTTGTTCTACCTCTCTCCGGCTTTATCTGTCTAGACAAGGAGAAGAACTAACACTCTGTATCCCAGCAGGCTTGCCCATGAACCCACCTCTCATTCTCTTTATCTCGTTGTCTTACTATATTTACAGCAACACACCTTATGAACATGAGCAGCCGAGCATCAGAGCAGCACTTCACACACGCTCCCTCATCCTCCTACTCCTCCTCGGTGATCTTCAAAGTAAGAAGAGTCATACACTATGTCAAAGTGCCATGGCATCCATAGACTCTTGTCTGAGTGATTTTTCTAAAAATCAAAAACCGATAGAATTCTCATTAAGGACCTCATATTTTCATTATAACTTGGTGTGGATGTACAGGTGAAAGGGTCAAGTGTGTCTCACATGTGAGTGTTGTTGACAGCATCAGGTAAGTTGTTATAGTGTAGCTCAGTGGATGTCAGTGGATGCAAATAAAATTGACTTTCTGTATGTTGATGGGATTAGATGCTGCTTGTTTGCACTGCACTGTTTGTGTGTGTATGTTGACGTGTTTTGCTGCTGTCGGATAAGCTGCTTTTTCATTCTGTGCAGACAGCTGTAATTGGAGCAGAGCATGAGGAGAGGGGACCAGTAGTTGAAAGAACCCACCGGCTGAGAGATGAAGAAACACTACATGTGGAGAATGTTTGGGAGATTTTTTCTGATTATGTTGCAATTGGGGTAGGGTGGGAGAACGGCTGGGGTTTAGATTTCTGGGGATCGGAGGAGTAAGTCTGTAACTATGGCAACAGCATAATTGTTCTGGGTCAATTCAGTTGATCCTCCAAGATCACCCTCTCAATCTGCTACCAATTGAGAGTCTTCCTGTTTTAATGGCAGCCATAAGTGTCTGTCTGATTTCCATTACAATGCATTTCAGACTGTTTTACTGTCAATTCGGAGCCTCCTCCTCCCCCTGGTATACCCACCACAGGGGAGATAAACTCAGCAGACAGGTGTCTTCTGTGAAAAATGACTATTTATTTTGGAAATCATCCATTGTGTTCAATGAAATTGAGTGAGCCCATTGTCCAATATTTGGACAGAATCGAGTAAGCTGAATTTTTTTAATTGTTTTTATTACACAAATGTTATTATGCAGCATGATTGCTATTTTCATGAGAAACCAAATAGAAAGGAAAGAGCTGCAAAAAAGCTCAGCCATCCATGAGATGAGATAAGAAATGACATCACTTTTAAAATAATTGAGCTCCAGCACTGCATTTTAACTAAAGGATACCTCAGAGTATCCTAAAGCAACAGCTTATAGTCTTTATATCTCCAGCAGAGCTGATAAGCGGCAGCTCTTCGGACATTATTTATGATCAGGTCAGGCAGTATGAAGACATCTGCCGGTTGGTCAAACACACTTTGTCCTTGTTTAAATCTAATGAACTACTGTGTCAAAAACATAATGAGTTATCTATCAGGAGCTCCATCCATCTGAGGTCATCCTGACAGAGAACACACTCAGACATTTACTGTATTGCACAGATAGCACAAGTAACCTAGTCATTGATGCATTGAGGATTACAATAGTGCAATGATGGCAGGAAGGTAGAAGCAGGAATCCAAAGAAGTGATCCACTCAGTTAATTGCTTGGCTAACTGGAACTGATGTACAACCGTTCAAGCTTTTACATCAGATGTTTGCTTTTGAAACACTTGCAGTGACAGGAACGCAACATGAATGAATCTGGCTATTAAAAGTCACATTAAAGATTTTGTATCTCTGTAGGTAAAGACAGGTCAGAGGATTTAACTGAATTTTGCTGCTGTCAGTCATTACAAGGCAGATAAGAGATTTTATTCTGCTGGTTTATCTTTAATCAAACTAATGCACACATCATTTACAGAATATGAAGATACACTAGACAACAATACTGAGAAGAATATTCCTCAAGGAAACTTTATGGTTTAGAAAACAGAAATTAAGCTCAGAAAGTAACATAAAGCCAAACTACCAAACTTCAGACATTTTATTTTTGTGATAATAAAATTACAATGTTTATGCATGTCTTCAAATAAAATTGGAGCTCAGAGGAAAGTAATGTTTTTATGTTGTTTTTTTTTGTCTCTTATAGCTTCTGCAAATCACCTCAGACCACCTCAGACCATTTCCTCTCACTCTTTACGAACTGTAAAAACATTAGGGATGGTAACCTGAATGGTAAATACTTACCTGAGACACGGTATAAAATAAGACCCATCAACTCTTCTGCCTCCTTGTCTTTGTTTGTGGTTTGATTAATGAACCTTTATATAGAACTAATGCTGAGGCTGCACTACATCTCGGAGTATTTTCTACTCTTTAACAGACCATGGAGTTTTAAACAACAAGGTAGGAATGAAACAGAATTTTGATGCAAGAACACATGTATACTTTAATGAACAAGAAATCCAATTTTTTTCATTTTCCCCTTGATCCAATAATGGCAGAGGAAACCTAAGAAGAAAAGATGAGATAGAGAAGAGGGATGAGTAGCACTGACCAAACTGACAGCCTGTGGTATTTCTAATTTGAACATTATTTCATGCCCCTGGTATCATTATCATTTCAATTCAGATTCATTTTTGTATTGTATAAAATAGTATACAATATGTAACTTTGGGTAAGTTATATCTTCAAATGTCTTGTTTTATCGAAGGGCAAAAACTTAAGCAGCAAAATGTCCCATTTGATTAACTGGATCCTGACAATGACTGGCGTAATTGATAGATAATAGATCACTTTATGTGATGTCAGACACAGAAACAGTCTTCCACAGAACTGTATATTCTCTGTCTAATGTTATTGATTCTTCCAGCAGCTTTGAGTTATGAGCAGTAATGAGCAGTGTGCTGGGCTTCTTCTATAGCAGTACAGTTTAAAGAGAGCACATGAGAGACAATTCTTGGCTTTCTTTGTTGCTCATTTCTCTGCTTATTTCTCACTCTGTTGTTGTTTTCCTTTTTTATAGACGACATAGTCACATCTGTTATGGATGCAAAAAAAACACAACACATTAGCGATTTGATACATCGAGTCGAACTATTCAGCATGCACAAACACCTTGTTTGACATTTTAAAACAGTGTATTATGAATATACCACGTTATAGTTAGAGTATGAAAAGTAAAAGCAGCTAAAATATTTGATGTCCAGTGAACAATAATGTCAGTAAAATATGTGATGTCTTATATGGTACTTTAGCTTTATGTAATGTTGGTCATTATAATAATAGCATTTGTCCTTTTGCCAAAGTTGTAACATAAAGAATTTGAAAACTCTGTGCCATTTGATGGTGTCTGTTGGATGACATTTTGGTCGTTAGCGATGCACCCTGCTGCTTTCTAACTGATGGAGTTTTCATAAGCTTTAGCACTCTTTGCCGTTGACCCTGAAAAAAGTGAACATTGAAATTGATTATGTGGAAAATACACATACTATCTGATGCAGCAGATGTTAAGACAAGTAAAATATAAAGTGTTATACACCCATAACGGACTTCTTTTGTAGACATCAGGCATAGCATTGAGGAATGTATGGAATGGCATCTTGAGAGAGACTTCATCTGTCATTTCATTATACTACTCAACATGATAAATGAGACTTAGACCAGTCAAAGGGACAGCACAGAGGGAGAAATCTGGAGAGTGAGTCTGATTTAAATCAGCTGTCACTTCTGAAAATTGGTCGACTTGAATGGTGAAATGGTGGAAGAAGGCCATCACTGTAAAATGCTGATCTTTGAGCTAACGGACCTTGTGCAGATATTCCTACAGTACAGATTTTTAATGAAATAGTTCCTGCATGGTTCCCTTCATACCTTGTTCAAAGACACATTTTGTTTAATTACCCCCAGCGGTGGAACCAATTAGGAATTTACTCTCAGTTAAGTTTAATGTGTGAATTCCTTTACCCAATGTTGACTAATGATGTGTCCAGACAAGAAGCTCCTGTAGTGAAAACAGTCATTCACAAGTAGGACTATTCACACAATGAATTGTTCTCTATGGTTATTCTCTCCACACACACAAAAAAAACAAGGAAATTATAATATTTTCATATACCTTTTAAGTCTTTGCTGCATTTGTGATCTCGAGGCTTCTCCTCCCAACTCAGTTTTGATTTCAGTGTGTGTTGTTGCACTGACAGACTGATACTTTATTCAGTCTGCACTACATCACATCACAGCTGTCTTATGACAGTTTCAAGCAGCGTATTAACAGCAGCAGTCAGCTTTATTAGCTCTATGAATAATAAATGGGGCACCACGTCATTCTAGTCGACGATTTTAGCTATGAGGCATGTTTGCTTTGCCAAGAAAGGGAAAAATGTTCCAGTGTCCGGGTAAGACCATTGAGTTCTAGCAGCTGGTCTGTCAATGTGTGCGTGATAATGCATATAGCACAACTACTCTAATGAGCTTCTTTTTCTTTATGTACCACCTTAAATCAAGTTGATAAGAAGCACCTACATGAAACGCCAACATTATAGCTGGTATGGCTGCTTGCTTCATGCCCTGAATGCTGTGGCATCATCAAAAGACCGTCTGCTCACTGAACTAAACCTACAAAACCTGTTCTAGGTTCTAGAAGGACTACAGCCTCCATACATGGGGCGCGCGCACTAACCCCTCCGCCACCAGCGCCCCAAGGAATGATAAGATTTAAGAGACATAATACATCCTTTCTTCCAAGGGTCAAGTACAGTGACATTTCTCTAAATAGTGGTTTCTCTAAAATGCTCCCTCCTGGAGGAGTGTTTTCTTTTTATCTTCATCCCCTAAGGTGTCTGTTGAACCGTTAAAACTCCATCATGTATCCCTCCCTTCATGAGTAAGTAAATACACAGCTCTATCAGTCAGCCCCTCCCCTTGTGATCATCAGAATCCTGATATTTTTTTCTAAATGAGATAATCAGAGGGGTAAGAGCTGGAGGCAGCCATATGGGCACGACAGCTGCACAGCTCCGTCCACTATTTAAACTTTATATCTTATTTGATTAATCTTCACAGATGATTGTTTACAGAATCTTTACCAATGTTACATCGCATTAGTCATATTATCCTGTGATTGCAACATCCACATTTTTTTCGTTACCTGCTGCTCTTATGCCTCACCAGATGTTCTGTGTTACAAAGGGGAGTTTACAGTTTTTCATTCAGTGTCAGTGTCCCTTCTAAAGCTGATGATAGGGGCATCTGGGAGAACTCTGGAGAACAGTCACTTTATAATAGGTTAAGAGTTTCTTTTCTTTTTTGTTTGTTGCCATGCCACAAAATGAAACCTGATTTGAAGACTGCTTTAAAGATGTAAGCTGTCTTGATGTCCTATTTCTTTACGTCTTTGGCTCATATCGTGGTCATTCCTCCCAAAACTTCCTCAGAGTTGCAGATGTGTGTAAGTCTCTCAAACTGACCAAAAGGTATATTTTCCATCAGCCAAGGAGAATGGAATCTGTCTGCCCTCAAACAGTGTTGGTCGGTCAGTTTTATCAGTTAGATCTTAGCTACACCTTGAGATTATTAACAGGCCACAGGAGTACAAAAAACATGGCACCTTTATGGAACAACAAATACTATCCTACCAGCTTGTTTCAGCTCATCATTTAATCATGAAACCCGTAAGGGGGCCAGTTGGGGTCCAAAATAACTTCTTGCCAGAATTTGAGTAACAAGGCAAAATAACTGTCTTTTTCTGATTTATAACTCTACAACCCCTACCATGATTTAAAACACCTCACAGTCATTCTCATATATGGGACAGAACTTTTTTTTAAGAAAGCATAAAATTCCAATTCTGTATTAATTTCTAACAATTGACAGGGGAATTAAAACCTGCAGCATGAGTCAACATTGTAACGTAATTGTTGGCTACAAACTTTATTTTTTTAGTTACATGTTTGAGTTGGTTTAGATCTCCTTCTCTCTTATGTGTTGTTCATTGTCGCATTTGTCTTGTAATCTGTGTGTCGTGATGGATGTCGATCTTGCTGGCTGTAACAAATCTACCTACGGGTACAAATAACCTGAAGCTGAAACTCAAAGTATGGGGAAGGTTGGGTACATGTAACTACCCAGTCACTCTCCCCCAGCCCCGTGTGCAATTTTCACAATGGCTGGGCTTCATCAGATTTTGTCTTTTAGACCCATTGATTATCTGCAGTGAGGAGACACTGTGACAAAATCCAGCAGGAACTCTCCATCTGCAATAAGCCATATCGCCTCTCTATCTCCCTCACTCACAAACACACAAACATACATATTTCTCCCTATATGAAGGCTAGCTGCTTTCCTAATAAGGCAACATTGTCACTAATAAAATCAGTAAAACTCATGCTATTAAGGATTATTCAATCATCTGTGTCAACAGGATTATCAATCATCTGTGACAACAAAACACTGGCAGTATCAACAAACCATAGGCAGTAGTCTGCTAAATGAATTGTAGAATTGTAGTAGTTTTATTTTGCTTATCAACTCACTGTTTATGTGGTCCAGAGTCCACAGTCCCCTCTTCTTAATCTTAACACGTGTATCGACCTGACGTGTGTCCTGTAATTTAATATTTTTATGCAGTGAATACTTAATGTTGAGTCGTCGGGATCAGCGGTAAAGATGGAAATAGTCCTCAGTTTCCTCTCAATAGTTCATATTGTAAAGGAACGTGACCCCCATCTGGTGGTGAAAAGAGAAACAACAGCTTATGGGTGTCACTGTCGTAAAACAGGCCTACACCTTGTTGTTGCTACATCGCTTGACGGCAATGTGTGTGACTCGGCATGGCGTCCTCATTGGTTTGTAGTGAAACTCAAAGCAGGTAAAGAAAAACTGAACATTCAAAAAAAGATGTATTAAGACATCGCTTGTGGAAGTAACGACGGAACGACTCGTGTTTTGCTGTAGCGTTGTATTAACCTCATGTTGTTACCTAGTAGAGGTGTAAACTAACATGTTTTGTCACCTCCCTACCAGGGTTAGTTCAGTGTTAAACAGGGATGTGAAGCAATATGGAAAGAAGTTCATGTTTGACTGCAATGAAGAGACTTGCTGGAACTCAGACCAGGTAACACAACAGCTGTGTCACAGTCTCGCATGTTTACTGTTAGGCTACAGTGTGTAAACCCGTCTATGTTTATAGTGTTAATACAGTTAAAAATACATGGGATCAACATACTTTGTTGTTGTATACCAAAGGAAAATAAAGATACAGCATCTTCGGAATGCCAAGTGAAACTCACACAGCATACACTTTAAACCCTCATAAAATGCTTTAATTATCACGCCATTAATTTAAAAGTAAGAGTTTGTCCTGAGTGTGTTTCCCCTCCATCAATCATTTCTCTAAGTATTTGTCGAGCTGTCTGCAGATTAATACTTTGCATTGTAAGAGAACAGTGTGTACAGCATGCTAAAAAGGTTTTTCCACGGCACATTCATTGTTTCGAGTAGAACTAATTTAGTCAATTTCTGATCATACTTTATATGTGAAGCCTATGTAGCTGCAACAGAGATACACAAATGTGCTTATGAAACTTAAAGACATCTTATTAGCTCCTGGGTGTTATGTATTTAAACTTAAATTAACTCATAATCTTCATAATTTGAATATCATCCTGTACATTTTTTTTTTAAACGTGTTTTACAAGCTGCTATAAACAGATTGCGTGCAATGAGATTAATAACGTTGTTTGTATTGTAAATCATGTTTAACAGGGTGAATATCAGTGGGTGTCTCTGGAGTTCCCCCAGTCTGTCAAGGTGTCAGAGCTAAAGCTCCAGTTCCAGGGCGGCTTCTCAGCAAAAACTTGCAGGCTAGAAGGTAAAACCTACAGATTTCTTACTGCACGACTTAAATTGATACAGTATACGGTGAGATATCTACAGGGTTCTTGTTTCAGTTCTTCATTTCTGTTTCAGACTAGATGATGTGTGTGACATGATGACGTAAAAGTATTTTTAACTTGTGCTTTCTGCAGGTTGTCCTATAGATGGAGACTTTACACCAATCAGCCATTTTTATCCAGAGGACAACAACTCTCTTCAGATATCCTTTGTTCTTTCTCTTAAAGGAGAATTTAAGTTAAAGTGGCTACATTCTCCAGCAGAAATATCTTATTAACTACTTCAATAATGCAAAGAATAGTTAACCAATGAAAATGTGCACCGTTAAAAATTAAATTAAACATTATACATTATATTCAATGCAATCTGCATCAATAAATTAAACATTTAGTGTACTTAGTCAGTGTACTTTGGGCTAATTGCATAAGCTGAAGCTGCACCTGCCACTGTAGGAACACACAGTGTTCCCTGTGACTGTTGAGGATGGTTTAAATAAGTATCCAACAATATTTTCCTGGACCTGCTTTTCATTATTACCATGCTTATCTTGTTCTTAACTCCACACCCACAGCTTTCCCATACAGGAGGCCCCTGCAGTGGACAAAGTTAAAATAATGTTTGAGAATAGTGCTGACTTTTTTGGGAGAATTATTGTTTATTCCTTAGACGTCCTGGGGGGAAAAGCTTCGTGACCATTTATTATCCTCTCATGAGAGAGGAAATGACCCCTGAGTAAAGCACAGGATGGTGTGGTGGCACATCTGTACTGCCACCTCATGAACTGATGTGAATGTGGCCTTTTTTGGTATCGACTCTTGAGGGATCTGTCAAGACTTCTCACTTCTTAGAACACAAACCCAGAAGGTTTGATATGCAGCCTGATGCTGAGTTATAATGGAACATTTTACGGATTTCATCCCACTCTCGATGCTTACTTTTTTGCCTTTAAATTAATGTACCATTCCATTGACACATAAGGTATGAAAAATATATTTTTATTAAAATGTGTTTACAGACCTTTGCTTTTCTTCAGCCAAACTAAAAAAAAAAATCTGCTGCACAACTTTTGTATTTTAGTCCTTGTTTGTTCATTGGGATGCATATAAATGGAATATTCTTTTCATCAAAGTTTACTCAGTGTAAATCTCTGCATTAGGGCTGCTTTTTTCAGACTGACTTGTTACTACAACAGAGGACTCTGTCTTCACACCAAGCAGATCTGAGATCAGTGGTGTCATGTTGGTTGCTTGTAGAGTTTCAGAATGTGATCCTCCAACACTTTCTGGACTAGGAAACAAAACGAAACTGTTAATTCAGTATTTACAACATTTGTTAATCTAACTGCTATAAGAAGACAATACATACTCTTTTTGTGTCCGAGGGCAACAGCTAAGGCCATTGGACTGTACCCAGAGTCAGACTCGATGGTCATGTCTGCCCCTTTGGCTGCAAAAGAATACAGTTAAGGCTACTATTTACACTTACTGATAATGCTGTGAAGCTTCAAATGATGTTACATCATACATAACTGCAACTTACCTAAAAGTGTTTCAACACATTTGATGTGGTTCCCGCGAACAGCATAAAGAAGAGGAGTACCACCATTCTGTGATTCAAGCAAAATCAATACTAATTATTAAAAAAAAAAACTCGATACACTATGAAGACATGTGTGTTATCTGATTGGTTTGCCATAATTGATAAATGTCATGAACTGTCAGACACAGAGAGTCATTATGTACCCAGTCATAAGTGTCAATGTCTGCTCCATGTCTGAGGAGAGTCTCCACAATGTCCACATAACCTCCAGAGCTGGCTAGTGTCAGGGCACTCTCTCTCTCCCTGGCTATTGTTTTAGGGTCTGCCCCCTTAATAAAAAAAAAACAAAAAAACATCAGATATCAGTGAGATGCTGCTTTTCTATTCTTAATAACACATGCTGACTTTATGGCAAGTTGTTTATTTCTAACCTTTTCCAAGAGAAAATCCACCGTTGCTTTCTCTCCGAACGCAGCTGCCCACATTAAAGGTGTGAAGCCCCGTTCATCCTGTTTGCTCAGCAGCGAACTGTCTGCAAAATAAAGGACGAGGCACTTGATTAAGATTGTGTTTTACAGCATGGGGTCTGACAGTGACATCCAGACCTCTCACCTTTACTCAGGTGTGTGGCCACTTGTGAAACCTCGCCTTGTGCTGCCAACTGATGTATCGACAAAGCTGCAGGAAAATACATCTTTGTGACTTCATAATGAAAATGTGTCAAAAAAAAAAAAAAAAAACACTTTTTAAAAAGACTTTATCATCAGAACATCTTCAGTACTCACCGTCTAATGTTGCTGGCAGTACTGTAATCTCATTCCCACGCTGCTTGTTGGTCAGGGTAGTTGAGTGTTTGTACAAACCATCTTCATCCGTATCCATGTTCTCTGGAGACACTGGACCAGCCGCATGACCCACAACCAGTTTAGTGGAATAACAATATTCACTGTAACTTATTATTGTAAGACTAAAAGACATCGAATCACTCCATAAAACAAAGTGTTTAAGAGACTGATCACAAATTCTTGTATTAGGCTACTTGTTTAAAATATTGCACAGGCAGCCTACCATTGGATCCCTCCTCTCTAGACTCGGAGGGACAAGTATTCGCGATAGATGGCTGAATATTTCGGCCATCTGCAACCTCTTCATCACCTTCGGCCTCCATAATCGCTGCTATAAAAACAAGATTATATAGTGTAAGCATTTAGAAAAACTAGCCACGCAAAGTTTATAAAGGATATTACACTGTCAACTCACCACATCCAGCCACAAAACCCAATCTGCGTTAACTTCCTTTCGGGAAAACTGAAAGTAAATTATTCTATATCACCCGATGGACCTTGCTGGCCACCGAAATGAACCAAGACACACAAATCATCGCTCGGTTGTTTGGCTGATCATTTAATTCCATTAGTCGTCCCAAAAGAAAGTGAAAACATGTTTCCTTTAACACAACCCGACGTTTCGCGGCATGTGGTACTATTTGAAAAAAAAAAGAAAGAACTAGTTTTCAGTCAATCGATATTTCTGTCCGGAATGTTTTCGTTGTGGCACATGACAACGAAAACACGGAACAAGACAGAATCAGCTGACACGGCTCGCCTGCAGCTGCTGCTTTGTATTGTTCACAGTTTCTGCCTGTTTTAACCAGTTTGCATTGATGGAGGACCAAGAGATGCAACTTAAAGTCAGACGAGGTAAACATGTAACTTAGTAAATCTGCTCGCAACTTTACCTCATTGTTGTTGTTAGGTTGCAGGTTTAGCTGTCTTTAGCCACTAAGCTAATGCTAGGTCCACAGTCAATGCTTCTTTCAACATTTTCCGAACAAAGGCTGTGTATACCATGCGTTTGACTTTACTGTTGAATCCTCTAGTGACTGACAAATTCACGGAGAGCATGTACGTGCTGGCCAACGAGCCGTCAGTGGCTCTGTACAGACTGCAGGAACACGTCCGCAGGTCCCTGCCTGAGCTGGTGCAGCACAAGGTATTCACCATGTAGTTCAAAGATTCAATGTGTTAAAGTGACTCAGTCTCAACCTCAAATGTTTTAAATCAGTTAACAATGATGTTCACAGAGTCACACTGATCAGTTATCAGACTAAAACATGACCCTGCCTTTCTTTGAGTCAAACCTGCTTCATGGCCTTTACACATAAAGGCATTTTTCTGTCTTTCTCAGACAGATGTTGTGGTTCATCTTCGTTTTGTTCTTTGTGTTGTGCCGCTTCTTAATCTTAAGTTTGCTCCACAATTATGCCAACATTAAATTGCACAGGGAGTGTCTCTGATTGAAGCCTGCCTTTATTTGTCAAATACATTTACTTGTCTTAATCCAGTCAAAAAAGATCCTTGCTTGTGTTGTACGTCGCTTTGGATAAAAGCGTCTGCTAAGAGAATTGTAGAATAACACCAGACTAGTAAAAGGGACTGGGCCTTAAATTAGAATGGGCCTTTATTTGACGTTTTACAGTATTTTGTTTCGTTCCATCATCTAAAGCCCTTCTCTTTGTGCTTGAAGTTGTTTTTAAATTAGAAGGAAAAACATTAGTCATGAAGACTTTGTGTTTGGTGATAAAACAAAGTGCTTTGTCGTCCATAACTCTTTCTGTTATGATGATAATATTAGGAGTATACTGTAGTTTCCAAAAACAACACAACCACTGATGTGATAATAAAGTTCCACTGATCCCCTGCATATTAATGAATATATCTGCTGTCATTCAATACGTAGACGGACATGCAAAGCTGGGAGGAGCAGAGTCAAGGAGCCATTTACACTGTAGAGTATGCATGCAGGTAAGAGACGCTTAAGGCTTGCACATTGGAGGATTTCCACCTCCCTGCTCTTTCCACTGTTAACACTTTCATTGTTCTGTTGGATTTTGCAGCGCTGTGAAGAGCATGACAAACAGCAGCTTGTATTTCAAAAACATTGACGGCCTCCTCCGTCAAGCCATCAGCATGAAGGAACAGATCAGTAACTCCCAAAGTCGCAGGTAGGAGGCAGCCCTGGCCTGAACATCTTGATCTTTACTAAACTCAATAACTTCAAGAGAGAGAGAATAAAAGGATGTTGCTTCTTAAGCCATGTCCCACACCCACCATAAAACATTCACACACAGAAATCACACACGCATATTTATTTTTTAAGTAAAATGAGAGAAATCAGTCAATCTGTGTGGAGTTTAATGTTGTTTGTATTCATTCTTTGCTTCACATCATACCTTTGTGCATGTTTTACCTTCGCTTCCATTGGTCTGTTTTCCTCCCTCATTTATGATCATTTGTATTTCTTTATATTTTGAGCTTTAACTTTTTTTATTTTACTTAATGCCAATTATTTCCCCAATAACTGGCTTGTTCTGAGCTCCTTGTAGATAATTCTGGTTTCATGTTTTTTGATTTTGTGTGTGGTTCTTTCATTTCTCAATGACACCTGCATGAAGCTTAAGTGATGTGACCCCCTTACCCAGTCCCCTTGTCTCTGCTTCACCTCCCCCATCCACTTCCTCATGACCGCAGCACAGAGGTGTCCAAGGTTAGTTCTTCCTCCAGACATGATATTGCCACATTCTGAATGTTTTTTTGACACGTCTTTTTCTTTTCTTCAGTTGTCGAAATGTACAACTAAATGACATTTGAAGTAAAATATATATTTTTTTATATTATGTTATTGTCTTATTGAGGTATAAAATATCCTACTTTAAATCTGAATTATCTGTTCTAAAATTGATTTCAGGTTGATTTGAAATATACAAACAACAAAACAAATGTGCACACTGTGCTCAAATATTTGGCAAAAAACAGCAGAGTAACGTATTTACATTATTACAATGAAAGCTATACATTTGGGGGAGTGATACTTGGTCAGAATTTGTGTTTACAATGAAATTAAAATCAAGTTTCATTTATACATCATTATCATCATTTGAAAAGTAAATCCAAAATTGGGTGTGTTTCAATTTCTATCTATGTTGACTGCAAGCAGTCAGGATATACTTGCTGAGGGTAATAAGGAAGCAAGTTATAGTTCTACATCTGTTTGAGATGACACTTGTGATAGCAGCCTGTCTCTCAGGTTCTGTAGCCACATGCTCTGCTTCTCTCGTGTCACACGAGAGTGGAGTCTTTTGCTGTTATCCCCGATTTGCGGGCGAGGACACTCCTCATCTCACTGTTGACCCCATTCCAAGGTTTAGCCTGGGCCTGCAGTAAACCAGATTCAGTAGATATGGTCCTATGCATTCTGGGACCACCGCCTCCACTGCTGTATCCTTCTTTATCGCTGGTGAGGCCCTGGGAACCTCTGTCTGGAGAGTACTGCGGTTGCTGGTATTTTTCTCGCTGTCTCGGGTTACTATATTGAGGGTAGGTCATTGGATGCTGGAGGTGAGATTCGCTCCGGTGTATTCGCGGTTTGTCCACGCCGATCTTGAGCTCGCAGGGCCGGGAGAGAGGTTTAGGGCTATTCCCATGGTCGTTCTCGTAATGAGTGCCGAGGTGTTCTCTCTTGTATTGCTTTGCACCGCAGGAAGCTTTGACCAGAGAGTGGGTCACTACGAACAGAAGGATTAGAATCCCAAAAGAGAGTACACAAGCACTTGCCATGCCGGTCTCCACCTCAAATACCAGGAGCATAAAGATGGACATAGCTGTGAAGGAAGAGAATAAAGGGGTTAAAACTGAGGATTTGGGAACACATAATACTCATCAAGGATCTTTTGTCAGATATTGTGTGAAACTATATTGGACCCTAACAACTTAAATTCCTCATAAAAATTGATTTATTTTAGTTAACAAACTTTTCCTAAGTTGTTACACTTATTTTTTTGTACTGTAATTCACTTCTTCAGGTTTAGTAACCTTCCAAGTTATGAAATTTGATCTTATTTTCTCTTTACCTCTAGGAAAAGGACTATGGACTCAGGCCCTCATAAAGAAGGGGGAGAAAAGCACGGCTCAGGGATGTGACGTGCCCTTCTGAGCTGCTGGTGTTGCTTCTATGGTCCCTTACTCAACTTCCTCTTGATTGAGCCTGAAGTAGGGTCTTAAGGGCAACACCTCCTCATCACAATGGAGTGGCTGCCTCCAGTGACCCCCGCCGGTGCAAGCCGCTCAGTGGAACAGAGCACCAGAGCACTGCCAGGCCTGGCATTAAAAATACTTCAAGTCATGGACGCTGCTCAAAGAATGCATTGTTCTCTTGGACTCACTGGACGGACCAGGGAGAAAGTAGTCGAGCTGTTTTCGCCTACCCGGTTTAAATCCAACGTTTCGCTAATGTATTGGACGTTGTTTTTAGATTTCTGAGAAAGACTTAAAGTTCTCTGCAATCATATTCTAAAAGTTTAACTTGTACTTATGGTAAACAAACTAATTTTCCAGTGTCTTAAACATTCAGAATCTTTATTTCCCTCCACAATATTGTTCTTACCAGCCAAGTAGACAGAAACTCCCAGGCAGAACAGTCCTATAGCCACATGTCGTATAGATCTGCTATCCAAAAGGAACCAGTCTGCTCTGTGGAATCAAATGTGATAGGTTAAATGTCATGGCACGAGCATGTTTACACTTCAAGATTGATGCCTTGGTTGTCTCATTGGTGTATAATTGAAGATGATTTAATAAATCATCATTATTTCAAAAACTGTTTTATGTCTTTTTTTTTTTTTACTTTGCATAAAACTTTTTCATGGTCTCAACTTTTAAGTTTTCCCAACAGAACTTCAAGTCCAGAAACATTTAGGTTTTTGATTATTTGGTTAAGTAGAAATACAAGTGTATTTTGTTTAGCTCATTGTTATTCCCCTTTCCTTGGAATGTGTCCTCTGTCAGAAGGGAGGTCTTGGGGTATGTTGTTGGATTTGTAAAGCGACGTGGGAAAGAGCCAGCTACAGGCCGTGTGCTGAGTGCATAATGAGACGGTGGCCATTGTGTAGATGGGATTCATAGGGGGTGAGAGGTGGCGGTCGACCAACAACACTGAAGTACCGGCCTCTGCACTCTGACACATAAGGAAGGCCTCTTTATGCTTCTGAAACTAAGTTTAAAAAAAAAAATTAAACTCAATATAGCCAACCAGGATCTTCTGTGGTTTACAGAGAACAATTCAAGAAGATCGTGTGGCCATGGGCAGAAACACTTCACAGTAAAATTGTTTTCCCCATTTAGCAACAAGTGTTTACTGAATGATAAATGTGGTGCTACAGCCTTCTACTGATTTTGAATGCATGAAAACGTTACATTTTATCAAAGTAATTCCATCCTTGAAGTATATTAGAACCTTAATGCTGCTAGTTGTGTGTATTGTTTTTCTCTGACTTGCCAACATATTTATGTTTACTTTTTTTTTATTTTATTTTTTTTTAATTTGGGTTAATAACTTGCAGTATTCTCTCCAGGTGGCTCTTGGATGTGGCCACAAGTGACAATTCCAGGACAAAAGCTCAAATGTAATAGTCATTTAGGTTGGTTTAGTCCAGTGTTTGCTAACAGGTAACGCTGACCACTTAAGCTACTGGTCACACCAGACCAATTCAGGCAGAAGCTCCTGTGAGAATTGATTTGAGCAAGGCTGGGATTTAGTGCTTGTAAATTAATCCTTTAATGTGTTAGAGACTCTGTTGTGCAGCCTAATATTCGGTTTTCAACAGTCGTGCTGGGGTTTGCTTTCCTGTCATATTTGTGCGTATTGATATTGTATCCAGCCATTAATCGATCACAGGTGCGTTGAAGCTTTTAGAGCTGACGTAACTACAGTCTATGTTTCTGAACTATTTGGATCAACAGCTGCATTTATAAAAAAAAAGGCTCTATACCTTTCCGTTTCGTGCTCTCCTCTGCAGACCTCTGTTGAGACATAGCCGTGCAGCAAACACACCACCACAGAGCTGAGGTTCAGGGTGAGGGACAGAGCAGAGAGCACCGCGGAGACGGGCAGCAGGACGGCCCAGACCTGAGCTGGTATGACCGCGGAGGTGGACGGGGGAGACTCCTTTGTTGCCATCTGTTGAGACTGGAGCTGGAAAATTAAAATGACCGATAAAACGGACATAATGGCCGATAAAATCCCTAGTAAAGACAGCACTATGAGAGACCTCTGGCTGTACTTCAGCGTCATGTTTGTCCCAGATGTCCGACCGTCACGTTTAACCAGAGTAGGCTACGCAGAAAAGTTCCTTCTATAGTTGCACTTTTTTTTAAGCCTCTTCTCCGGCGATCCTAGAAATGTTTGGGTCGCTCCGTTCGGGATGAATCGTTTTCCTCCCCAACGTGGATATTTGCAGCAGCCTAGTTTTTCCTGTTGTTGTGGAGTGTGCCCCGCTGCCCGGTCCGAGCATGTGATGTGCTTTAAATCCTCAGATTAAAAACTTCGCAACAACAATGGACTTTTCGCTTGGATCATCGGCAACAATGCGTTGACGTGCTCCTGGGAGAGGCACAGCTCACTGAATCAACACAAAACACCGTGAACAAAGGCTATTTAAACAGCTGCCATTCTACTACTTTGATAATAAACAAGCACCTTATTAAAATCCCGTTAATGATATGTGATTCACGACAACAAATAAATAAATGTATTAGAAGTAGCCTATTAGCTTCAAGGGCCTACAAACAATCAAACAAGAAACTGGCCCTCAACTAGGCTCCTTATAATAAGGAGCCAATAGGTTAGCATATATGCTCTGATGTCCTATGTTGCCTAACATTTTATAATAGCACTTCTTAAGCCATTCCAATGTCTATTTTCTAACAATGAAGCAAAAACTGACATGCATGCACTTTAAGAAAACAAAGCAAAATCAAATGTGACTCAAAGGCGCTAAAGACTTAAAGTTGTTTGGGAATATCAGGTGTACTTTACAGCGTAGTTTTGAGGAATTTGGAGCTGCAACGACTACCTTGGCTTATCCTATTTCAATGAAAAATACCCCTTTTATTCTTAGCCCAGCTCCTCCACTGTTCTGAATCTAATTAACTACATGTTGCCATGAATACTTCCCCCCATGGGCGGTTCTAGGCAGGGGCTAACAGGGGCCCCCTAACCCCTACCCACCCCTCCAAAAGGAAGAGCCCCCCTAATAACATATACACAGTATTTGAGTCAACAACCGGACTCACAATCTAGTATTAAATGCTGTTACAGAAACAAATATAAATCATGGTATTTTTTGTTGTGGTATTTAATGATGTGCGCTATTATTTGGCATAATATATTTTTTAATGTGATCATCTTTGTCTATTTTTCACCTGGGTTTAATGTTCCCCTCTGACAAAACAACTCCCCAGTTTGGCCCCCTCAGTAAAAGTGGTCTAGAACCGCCACTGCCCCCCCTACTTTTACTAGCCTACATACTGTTACCATGGAATAGAACAAGGGAATCATCCAATATATATATATATATATATATATTATATTATATATCCTGATTTGATAAAAACTAAAATGAAAGCATTACTACTTCACATTTGACCACTGCTGGAAAGAAAACACCTTGACCGTGACTTAAGTTACAGAGGACTTATTGTTCCGTTAGAGGTAAGCCGAGGGTTAAGGTTTAGGATGGGGGGGGGGGGGGGGGGGGGTAAAGGTGTTGACTTTATTCTGTTGAGATGTAGATAAGACTGCAGCTATAAAGGGACACAATGCGAACAATTGCTCTCACACATGTACACTGACCAGGGAGGCTATTTCTGAATTCAACAGCCTCACCGCATGCTCTAAAAGGGTTGAGGCTGATCTTGTCGAAAGCAGAAGTGAGAACTTTCAGGAAAATGAAAAAAAAAAATGGACTTGATACGGAAAGTTCTCAAAGGCACCTTTATCTCTCTGTACTTCTCACAGTAAGGCTCTTGCCTTGTGTGGGTAATAGAAGTACTAAATGACTGTGACTGTTGCAAATCAGCCGCCGGTCTTTGACTTCATGGAACTCCCAGAGTGTTTACAATAAATGCATGAAAAATGCACTTACATTAACACCACATTGAGGAAAATATAGTTTCTGCTTGGCTGCAGTTGATTAGCTTGCTTGTGTGTACAGAGGGGGATTGATGAGACCAAAGCAGGTGAATCCTGGAGGTACAGACCATGGCAGTCTGCAGGGATGTTGCTATCTATTGCATCAGGTGCACAGTTTGAGTTACCTCTCGGGGATCGCAAAGTGTGTGTGTTTGTGCACACATAGCTCCGTGTGTGTATGGCTGTGTGTAAGAGAAACAGAGTTGTTGTCCACACTTCCACAGATAATCAGTGCAAATAAATCCTCACAACATTATTTTTAGGAGTACACAGTGTCACATCCCAGAATAGTCCATAATGCAGCCCATGCAGTGATTCAGTTATTACCTCTAAATATATCTATCCAGCTGACAGCATGTCTGTTTTCTGTTAGTGTCTTGGCTTTTCATTTCTGAGCATTCGATTGCTATTTATTTTTTTTCAGTTTACATCTGTCACCCCATAACTTTTAGATACAGGCGATAAACCTACAGCAAGAGCACACTGCCAGAAATCTATATACATTTGTTTACATGGATAATGAAATTGTTTTGTATCTTGCAGATACTGGCCCTCTCCGAGGTGTGTACAACATTTGCTGAGAATATCAGACAGTTTTGATTAAATACTGGTAAATGTGGTCTGTAACTTGTGGTGGCATTGTAGTAAATTATAGCCTGTTGTGAAATGTTCCTGCAATCTTCCCCACAGCCCAACAGCCTGTATGCAAAACCTTAGCTGGTTTCAGTTTATAATGTCCGGATTAAATGAAATGTATTTTCATTTGCAGTGTTAACCCACGATGTGAGTAATAATTCTGAAACAAGAAAATAAAGATATATGAAATTTAATTATTCTTTAGGGATTTAGAGGAAAGCATTTACTGTGAGACACTGACTTCAAAAAGAAAATGGATTTATTTAATTTTTTTTATTAATTTTCCTTTTTTTTTGGAGGGGGGGGGGTGCGAAAGTATTTGTCAAATAATCGTCCCTTTGCAATTCCTCAAACTTCAGACACAAATCATGTAGGCCTACATGTACTTTATAAACCCTTAACAATTTAACATTGTGAATAAACATTAAATATCAATGCAAGATGACATGAAAATCATGCATTTACCTCTTTGATCAAAGGATGATTATTTGTTGAATGTGTCTTTATTGAAGGGTAGTGTCACACACGCATGCTTTTGAGGGATCAATCTTAGGTGATATAAGACTCATTCAAACAAGAAAGAATGTTCAGTGATGCATCTTATTTATTATTGGAGTCTAACATTTACTTTTTCTTACTCTAATCTATGATTGCATACCCTTTTGAGACAATGAACACTTCAAGTTTAGGGGCAACTCACTCACTCACTCACTCACTCACTCACTGAATCTCTCACTCACTCACTCACTCACTCACTCACTCACTCACTCACTCACTCACTCACTCACTCACTCTCTCTCTCTCTCACTCTCTCACTCACTCACTCTCTCACTCTCTCACTCTCTCACTCACTCACTCACTCACTCACTCACTCACTCTCTCACTCACTCACTCTCTCACCCACTCACTCACTCACTCACTCTCTCACTCTCTCACTCACTCACCCACTCACTCTCTCACTCACCCACTCACTCTCTCACTCACTCACTCACTCACTCACTCACTGAATCTCTCACTCACTCACTCACTCACTCACTCACTCACTCACTCACTCACTCTCTCTCTCACTCTCTCACTCTCTCACTCACTCACTCTCTCACTCTCTCACTCACTCACTCACTCACTCTCTCACCCACTCACTCACTCACCCACTCACTCTCTCACTCACCCACTCACTCTCTCACTCACTCACTCACTCACTCACTGAATCTCTCACTCACTCACTCACTCACTCACTCTCTCACTCTCTCACTCACTCACTCACCCACTCACTCACTCACTCTCTCACTCTCTCGCTCTCTCACTCTCTCACTCACTCACTCACTCACTCACTCACTCACTCTCTCACCCACCCACCCACCCACTCACTCTCTCACTCACCCACTCACTCTCTCACTCACTCACTCTCTCACCCACCCACCCACCCACCCACTCACTCACTCACTCACTCACTCACTCTCTCACCCACCCACCCACCCACTCACTCTCTCACTCACCCACTCACTCTCTCACTCACTCACTCGCTCGCTCACTCACTCACTCACTCACTCACTCACTCTCTCTCACTCACTCACTCTCTCTCTCACTCTCTCTCTCACTCACTCACTCACTCACCCACTCACTCTCTCACTCACTCACTCACTCTCACCCACTCTCTCACCCACCCACTCACTCACTCTCTCACTCACCCACCCACTCACTCTCTCACTCACTCTCTCACTCACTCTCTCACTCACTCTCTCACTCACTCACTCACTCACTCACTCACTCTCTCACTCACTCACTCACTCACTCACTCACTCACTCACTCTCTCACTCAGCTGCAGATGCAACTTTTCAGGGGTTACAAACATATTGAGGCAAGTTTATTGAAAATGACTGCTTGGGGTATACTGTCATTTCTTCCAGGCCTTTTTGTAGAATAAGCTCATTCTCACTCTGCATGTTATCCAGTGATCACAGTCCCTGGTGACTGTTTCTGTAACTTATAGAAACTCCACATAGTCTCACCAATCAACTAAAATCTCATTTAAATTCATTTTGAATAAGACAAATTTAAGCAGAAAAACATCACTCACAAAATGTGTTTATAACCCAAAGAAATAATTTGTGCTACTGGAGTTATTTAGTCTCTAAGAAACCCTTAATCACTTTTTTTTTAAATTTGGAAACATCAAAGCATTAATAAATCAATAATGGCAGTTAAAGAAGTGGTGGTCTCTAAAACCTGGTCAAATGATCTCTAAAACATTATGCTGTTGACTCACTATGGTTTATAATTTTGTCAATAACCAATTTGAATTCGGAATGATTAGCTATCATACGATTTTGTGTGATGGTTAAGATGTTTTGCTGACTCCCCCACTTCTTTTCTTGAATAGGCTGAGTGGAACCTGAAGATCTTTTTTTTCTTTTCAAACAAACAAAATGTATGCAAATTATTTATAACAGGACAGCACTTTTCACTGCCACCTCCATCCACTGATGTTATTCTTCACACAATCCCAATTTAAATAAATGTAGCCAATATAAAGTTTAAATAACGTAATACTATATTTACTAAATCTGCATTATATCTCGTATACAGTATAAATAGCTCGGAGACATAGAAGACAAAGTACATGCAGTGTGACTTCTGCTGTAATCTCGCTGGCAAGCCTTAAGTGACTGTGGTGCGTTTGAAGGCGGATGGGAGGAGGAGGAGGAGTGTGTCCAATGGCACTGCTGAGGAGGTGCTGTGTGCTGACACAGAGAGGCGGGCGGCAGCAGCCAGCTGTTGGAAAGAAAGCACTCCTGAACCATCGCTACTACTGCACCAGGTGAAAATCTGTACATCAAAACGAGACCAGAACACCAGGCGACACTTCTGCAAATCTGCGTTTTTTTTTATTTGCGAATTTCCCCAACGCGAGGTTGGTGTCGATCAAGAGGTTGAAACGCGAAAGATAAAACAGAGAGAAGGGGATCGAGAACAGGTGAGATCAGATGCTCTGTTTTTGTTTCTGAAAGCACGTGATTTACGTTTTTGTATGTGTGTACTTAAGACGGATTGGTTAACCTGTGTCAAGTCTGCGTGAACTTGCCTACCTGTTGCTGTGTCATTGAAAGCAGCATATAGATGAGTCTATATTAGACAGGGATGCTTGGCAACTCGGGGACAGACAGGCTATTCTTAAACGTCTATTTTGAATGACGTCAGCAATTTGTTAGGTTTAATTATCTGCAAATTTCTCGCAAACACGAGCCATGTATTTCTTCCTATTTTTGCAGTTTTTATTCTTAGCTTGCTGGTCAGAATGAATCCGCGTCATTTGGATAGAGACTGAACACATCCCAAGACTCTTCAGCGAAGACTTTTGGCTTCTTTCCAAGTTCATCTTTCTCATCCCTGCAACCTGTTGCCTTAACAATCATTCCACTACTCAGCTTCACTTAAAATGTGCACTGATAACTCCCATGTTTATGCAATAATTAGATTTTCTTTTGACACAATTTGAATGAAAGTCAGTCAGTTTTTTTAGATTTTATTAAGGGTAGTCAGTTTTCAGAAAGGTCAGTCTTCTTCTCAGTTTCTTACAGTCCACTGGATCTGGTACAACTTCTTACATCTTGCGAAATCTTTTTTTTTTTTTTTTTAACCTTTTCCTGCACAGATCAAATGTTAAGCTCATGCATGAATGTTCTATAGCTATTCTTGTTCTATCAAAAATATCAAGGCAATTCAATTATCTCCTGTTAAAATTAGACAAATATTTCCTCACCATTACTCTGAAGGGCTTGGTGGGCACATGAACCGTCTGACCCTGAAGCTGACACACATGGGGAGGCGCACATTTATTTTAACTGGTATACTGATGATTTGATTGTAAAAAAAAAAAGAAGAGAATCTTCAGCTTAGAGCAAATAACTTAAATGAGGAGGTACATTGGGCCTTTATTTCATTTCTTAAAAAAGCATGTTAGTTTTAATTTGAAAGGATAACAAGGCTATTAGTATTTCAAATCAGATCATTTTTTTGTCGGGAGGGGGGCTGCATTACACCTTTGAACTTGTATGTGTGAGAATTGTGATTCTTTATCTTGGAAATGTTCCTGTCTTCTATTTTTTTGGAGACACCTTTAGGTCTGGTTTCACTTTTTATCTCCATCAAAGGACTTGTCTCAAAACGACTCAACAAGACTTCACACCCGCTGGATTTAGTGTCATTCCCAAAGCTTCCGAACCACTGCTTCTTTTCATTGTATAATCATTGCGCAATTAAGGGAAATATGATAAATAATCAAATTTAACAAAATGGATCATTGTTGTAGTATAACTATACCATACAGTGCTTCATCTTCCCCTTAGGGAAATTTGTCGTCACAGCCTTGCACAGTTGGTACACAGGTATCTATCAACACTTATAACACTTTTTTTAATCCTGGGAAACTGAGAACACAAACTTGTCTGATGGGGAAATTTTGACATCGCTGTTCTCGAGATCTGCTGTCTTACAATCTGCCAATCCATTAGCTTCTTCAGCTCATACATTAGCATATGATTGCCATGTTTTTGACACCTATATAAACCATCCATACTCTGAATGACTCATGGCATGTAAACCATCAAAGCAGAACCCTCAATACTCTACAAAGACCCTACGTATTTGTCTTTAGTCGTTCGTGTATAGACTTCACTGCAGCAAGAAAAAACATCTATTCTGATAATCAAGTATTTTAAAAATTGATCAAGCCTGATCACATCATTCCGTCTGTTGATTCACAAGCTTTTAGTTTACTATACATGCACGTAGTTGTCACAGTGAGGTCCTCGATGATTTCTGTCAGAAGCTCCCAGGGTACGTCAAAGAGCATGGCTACTGTGTGCCCGTGCTGTGTGTTTGTATACTCAGTATTTTCCACTGTATCACCTCTGGGACGGCATCTGACAAAGGTGCTTGAGACCCTTGGGCAATTGTGTGATTTGAGTATAGAGCTATTACTACACCATTACAGGCCATACGGCGACTCTGTTTTACTTTAAATCCTCATGATTGAACTCGTGCGACGTGTTTACGGCATGAAGAGTTAAATTGCAGGTGCAATGTGATTTCAATTCGTCTTTGATCACACGCTCACCACAGGCAGCTCTGGTGTTTTCACAGACTTCAAATGGCAGTTGTCGAATGGGAAAATCATACAGAAAGAATTGCTATATGAGGCACAGCCAGGCCTTTCCTGCCTGTCTTGGCCTTCAGGCCTTTGACAAACCGAACAAACCACGCTCAGAGTTATAATTCACATCGTCCGGCTTGAGGTGTAGCTTTATTTACCCATCTGGGTATGTGTTTCGGCGGGGCTGTTTATGACGGTGAAAGTCGTTGATTGGTTGTATCTGAGAGAAGAGGAACTGTCTGTAAAATCCTGAGATAAAGATCTTTCTGACCTGTTAAGAGCAAATGTCACACTTCCCTCCTTCTGTGCATTAGCATGTATCGATATGAGGCAACACGATGTCACTTTTGATCCCAAAACAGACAACACAGCTTAATCTCTCTTCATTTTTGTGAAATATTAGTTTTTACAAAGGCAGAATACCTTTTAGTGGCACTCAAGGAGGAGTTCTGTCTGTATTTTTGTGTTTTATAATAAACTCTGTGCAAGTGACGGGTTCATCTGCAGCTGTCAGAGTTGAGGTGTGTCTTGTCTCTGCAGCGTGTTCAGCACATTGAACATCCCCGGACTTTATAAGGTAATAAAGAGGGCAAAGAGGTGGATTCCTCCAGAAATGCCCCAGATGCCTGTTTGCCAAGCTTACGTTGAGGGACAGCGGGCACTTCAGGGGTCGTGGGAACACAGGCCCCATATCCGCTCATGCACCATCGCAGAGATGGGGCACTAAATATAGAAAAAAGTCAAATACATGTTAAGGGGAAAACCAGTCAAAAACTCCTCTGGGCTTTGGAGAAGCATTGCACAGTCAGGTCAGAGGACTAATGAAGTGTAAAATGGAAAAAATAACTTTTACATAGACCAAGTTATGTTTGCATTTGTGTTTTAGTGTCATTGCATGTCTGTCTCCTCTAATACAAAGAATCTCACATTTCTCTGTAACATCCAGCTTTCTACAGTAATGCAGGGGCGCAGACAGGAGAAAGGGTTTTCGAAACTAAGAAAAAAAAAAGGAAAAGAGCGGGTGTGAGCTTCAAAATTGGACGTTCTCAAGCTAACCGCAATCCATCCTTGCCATTGCCCTCTTCCCCTCCAGGTCCTTTTTTCTTTTGCTTCCCTGGCTGTGCATGAGAGAGGAGTGGGTGGCTTTAGTGTCAGTCATCTCTCTGAAACACAGCGTTTTCCTTCAACCGTTTAGTTTTGGCTATTGCCTGCTGAACCTTTAAAAGCAGCGATGGACTGTATTTTTAACCCTGTCTCTCGGGGCTGTGCGGTGCAGAAGAGCGCTGTGCTACTGCTGTGTGGCCCCGGGGTAACCAGACTGTGGGGGTGTCAGACTGTGCGGACTCCCGGCTCTGCAAGGGCTGCTCTAACTTTAGACCGCATCGCCTCATGGTGGTAAAAATAAACACCCTGCTCTTACCAAAGGGGGAAGGAACTTGAGTCACTTAAACCAAATGGTTGACATTTTCCCACCAGAATTACCAGAAGAAGCATAGAATGGTTGTACTGTTTTTATATTGAAATGATATAAGGCAACATAATAATTTACTAGTAGCTCAGAGGCCACACAACCTTTATTTTCCTTTCCTGCTAGTTGAGAAAATTATTACAATAAATATTACCTGCAGGGGGCACCGGATAGCCCAGTGGTTTTGTCGCATGCTCCATGTACGGAGGCAAAAGTTATCAGCCGGTCGTGTGTTTGAATCTGACCTCCACCCTTTGCTGCATGTTATCCCCAACTCCACCGCCCCGATTTCCCTGTCTCTCTTCAGCTTTTCTATCTATTCTTAATGCTAAAATGGCCAAAAATACAACTTAAAAAAAAGAATATCACATGTAGTTGTTGGTATGCAGAGAAAGACTGCAAATACACAAAATGTGTAATGTATTTTGTAACTTCTATAATTTGGTCTTTTTCTTCATTTTACAGACTCAAAGACGGCTGAAAAAATGGGACGAAAGAAAATACAAATTTCTCGTATACTGGATCAGAGGAATAGACAGGTCAGTCAACATACAGTTAATCGTTTCTTTTGTTTATTTTTATCAAAAGATATTCATTTTGTGCAGCGCTTTATACGCTCAGGTTTTCTGATATTATGGTCAATAAGTCTCTCAGTAGAAACTCAAGTGCACTATTGGCAGATATTTTCAAGTGCCGAAGCCAAACAGTGCAGTAGGGAGATAGCGCTGCCTTGCTATTTGTACATGTTATTTTGGGTTTTAGCCGTAGAACAGACCACAGAAGACATTTGAACTAATCATTTACAGCTTTTTTGACTTCTGATGACCATTTCATCACTCTTTCTGACATTTCATTGGCTCCTTTTAACACACCCACATATAGCAGGCTTTAGTAGTGCAAGTGAGTGCAGGATACACAAACAAAACAGTAGACTCGACATGTCATTTTACACATACATGTATTTTATACTTACATGTATTTTATACTTACATGCAGCTTGAGGTCCACACACCTTATGTTTGCTTATTTGGGTATATGGATTATAATATATTGTGGGGCATGTAGCTTGTGTGTGTATTGTACTGAGAGACTGTGTGAAGCAAATATTGATGATGATATAAAGAGGAATTCTACTTTTACTACTACTGCTACTGATTAATTGTAATAAAAATAAAAATAATAATAATAATACTTTATTTATAAAACGGGTCAATTAAGCAGTGTATAATTATGCAAATGATACAGTAACTGACCAAATAATTAAATTATTGTAGGCTAGATGTGTGAATTAATAAATACGTGAGGCAGTGTTGTATAGTTTTTATTATAAACAATGTTATTATCACTACAACTTAACATCATACAAATTAAAATGAAGGTGAAGAAAGATAAATACGCAATAGATAAACTAAAAAATATATATTTTCTCATTGTCAATATGAGTACTAATCTTACTAATAACCATAGTAATCATCATCCTTAAGGCCATCAGAAATCATTTGATTTAATAAAAGTAAAAGCCTAGGCTGTGTGTAGCATGTGTGCTGTGTTTTCTGTCCGTACGTTTGTTTGTTTAGAGTAATTAGTCTTTGTAAACAGCATGTGTGGTACAGTAGCTGTGGCTCACTGGTAGTCGGTCGTCTCTCAACCTGAAGGTCAGGAGTGCAATTGCCATCTCTTGCTGTCACATGATGAAGTGTTCTTGGGCAAGACACTGAACCGCGTAATGTGAATGTGTATGAATGGTATTAGTTAATACTGATGGGCAGTTTACAAAGTGGTCTTTTCAAACAGAATGTGGAGTAAAAAAAAAAGTATTTTTGAGTACCGTTAACCATATGAGATGTAAGCTCTCTATCAAAACTTTTTGTTTGCTGAAAACCCTACAAATGACATGACATTTCATCAGTGCAAGTCTGCTCCTTCACACTGAACAAGGTGAACTGAGCACACCAGAGGCAGATGAATGTTGACAGCAGACATTGTATCCACTGTAAAATGTTGACATTGATAGAAGTTTAGTTTCTTATTCTGGACAGACGTTAGTAAGGTCAATGGAAAATGCAATGCAAGAAATGTGATCGCATCATCCTCTTCAAAGACTTTTTTGAATATACGTATATCTTAATGTGTGTGTTGGTGTGTTGGTGTGTTAATGTTTCTGGTACAGCATTAAAGAAAACCACATAATGAGATTACTATTAGCATGAATATTTTTATTGAAAGTGTAACCGTTTTTTTGAAAACAGTATACAAAGGTTACCCACCAAATAGTAATTAAGAAACAGTATAGACCACAATAAAAAGGTATTCCTTATTGCTTAGTTAGCTCTCACAAAAAATGTTTCTTATATCTGATCTTTTCGACTTAAGGTTTTTTGGTGTTTTGGTTTTATTTTGGGGACTTTTACCTTAGCTGGAATCAAGGTTTGAAGATATTCACTTAATATGTTGTACATTTTGTAGAGTCTGATGGGACAAAGTTGGGTTTTATGGCTATAAAATTCCAAAATAGTTGTACTTAAAAGATAAAAATCTTTATTAGTCTTATTTTTTCTAGAAAATCATTATTAAATGAATAGAATTTTGTTTGCCGTATGGCTGATTATGATGAAACTCATCCAAGTTATTCTAAATCTTTTTTTTTTTTTCATTTTGCAAATTCTGCTACATTTTTATTGGCTGTAATTTCTCATGAACTATTCAAGCATGTTTTTTTTAATAAATAAATAAAAGCTTTTAACATGTCTACAATGTCATATTGATCAAAACACTGAAGATATATTTTTTTCTGGTGGCAGGTGACCTTCACCAAGCGTAAGTTTGGTCTGATGAAGAAGGCTTATGAGCTGAGTGTGCTGTGTGACTGTGAGATCGCCCTCATTATCTTCAACAGCACCAACCGTCTATTCCAGTATGCCAGCACAGACATGGACAAAGTGCTGCTCAAGTACACAGAGTACAGTGAGCCGCACGAGAGTCGCACCAACACAGACATCCTGGAGGTAATGTTCAAGCTGCTATCAAAGGGAAAGACAGTAAAGCAGTTTAGAGAAATAAAAACATGTAAATAGTTTTAGAGCACGAGGTCAGAAACAAGAAGTTCAGGTATCACATCTTGTTCTTGTTTCTTTTAATCTTTATGCTTTCATTGTTGGTCATTCTTCCCATGAACTTTCTGTTATGTATCAGACTCTGCGTAGGAAGGGCCTTGGCATGGACAGCACTGAGCTGGACAGTGAGGAGAGCATGCAGGTGGCTGCAGACAAATATCCTCTCACTGAGGGCATGGATCTCTCTGTGGCACGCCAGCGCTTCTATGTCAGTATACACACACTTCTGCTGTGCACCACACAGTTTAAAAATTGCTGGAATACCCAGAGAAACAATTTGTTTTTTAATTGTATTCACTTTTTGTCATTCTTCAGTTCTCACACTGTTTTTATACATGGTTTCTGCTCTTCAGGCCCCATCACTTCTTTCACCAGAGGCCCAGTTTCTAGTGTCTGCGGGCTGTGAGAACGGCTTTCCAAACTCTTCTGGATCCAGCATGGTGTCCCATAGACCTCAGGGCTTTAAATCTCTGAGTTCCAGACCCGGCTCTGCAAGCCCTGCTGCACAGCACACACACAGTGCATTTATGTCTCCACACGCAGGTGAGCTGAATTCATATCCTCTTGTCTTAAACAGTGAAATAATTATTTTAACCACAATATAAAAGTCATTTTGTAATGACTTTTATATTTCGTAAAAATGCAATTCAAGACCAACAGATTTCAAAGGGATCATGGATTTTCACACATTTTACAGTACATAATATGAAAATAAGAATAAGAATATAATACATTTCATGCCCTTCTTTTAGCCAGAGAAAGCTCTTTTTATGAGAAGTGGAACAAAGTCCATTACCTACGTTTTGTCCAAAAGTTATAAAATATGAGAAATAAAAAAAAAAACTGGTATTAAACTTAAACCGTCTTCTGGAGGGATTTTATTTTTATTATATTGCATCCGAGACATCAGCAAATCCCAGTGCATTTACAAATTAGCAGCTTTAGAAAAAAAAAAAAATTCTGCTTCAAATAGATGCAAAATATTTAGCATGCAAATCCATTAAATGCCCTTTGAGGGCCATGCTAAATGCTTGCTGTGATCCCTCAGTGCAGCTGGCTGTGAACACAGGAAGTGTGTGTGTGTGTGTGTGTGTGTGTGTGTGTGTGTGTGTGTGTGTGTGTGTGTGTGTGTGTGTGTGTGTGTGTGTGTGTGTGTGTGTGTGTGTGTGCGTGCACTAATCCACATGTGCATTCGGTTGAAAACTTGTGTGGTTTCTGTATTGAAAGTGTCCCACCTCACAGTCATGTAGCCTTTTACAGTCTTTTACTCTTTGAATGCACTGTTGACTCATAAGACACTTGTAACTTAAATATTTTAAAACATTAACATTAATAAAATACAAGTTTGACATTTTTCAGTAAGTTTTAGAGTAGTTAAAGTATATTTTTTAGTGTTGTTAATCGATTAGATTATATTACAGATTTTACCATGAACTCGTCAGCCAGTATGTCTGCAAAGATCAGAAACAAAATTCAAATGTCAAATTAAAAAGAGAAGTGCATTTTGTCACATTTATAAACAGAAACAGGGAGAGGTATAGAAGAAAGAGAATTATGCCTATGGGTGAAATAATCTCACATCTCTTTTCACTTCCTGCCCCTTCCTTTTAACTCATAGGTATCGGCTACTCCGTGTTCTCTCACAGCAGCCTGAACCGAGCTCTGGACATGAAAAGCCCTCCTCCTCTTAGCCTGGGCACTGAGAACCTGCGGGGAGATGCTGCTAATCAGGGCATGGCAGCGACACGTGCTAACAACAGCTCTGCTGTAAGTGTGATTCACACCATGTCAGTGAGGCATAGAGAGCACCACAAAATGGATTGCAAATCCAGTAGTTCAGATCAGAGATAAGATTGTTTGCCTTACATATGAACATATTTCATGTATAACATAAAAGTCTTTCCTTTTTTTTTATCAGAGGGGGGTCTTGTACCAGGGTCTGCACAGTGGCAGCTCCATGGTTGCCATGGGAAAGGCAGGGCTGCTGGGTCACAGTTTGGGGGGCTATGGACTCCAATCTCCTGGAGCCTCTGGTACGTCTGATGTGTATGATGCTTACTATGATAAATAAGGACAAACAGAAAAACCAGTCAAGTAGCTGATCAGTCGATTCTGTAAATTAAAAAAAAAGGAGTACAATTCCTTTAAATTAAATGAACAGTTCAGCATTTAAGAAGGCACATTTATTTAATTTCTTGCTGATTAAGTCTAATTAATAATGATGGTTTGAATGTATGCATTAGGTATGCTGTAGAAGACACTATGCAATTTGTATCTGCCCTTACTTTCACAGCAACACAGATAGCCCAGGTAGTAGATAACTCATAATGTGATTCAGTAACTCATAGCAACAGTATTCTTATAGTTGTATTTAAAAAATATGATAGAACATGTTTATTAGTGAGTTGTGAATAGACTAGCCGATAGCCAAGATTGGTAACTATCCTCTCATCTACCTCTGAGCATTCATGTGAACAAGTGTTTCAATAGACGATAGTATATACTATGTGCTATCTTCATCAGAATCTGTATCCATGTGTTTCCATTGTTTTGTCTCTGTTCCTCTTTCCCAGAGTACAGCCAACCTGGTTTTTATCACTCTGTTAGCCTACAAAGAGGAGCTGTAAACCCCTGGCACCCAGCACAGCCACCTCAGGAGCCCCACGGGCCTCACATAAGCCCAGGGTAAGAATACATGTGTAATCATGCATGGCAGAGAGAATTATCTTCACACTGTTCTAAGCTCCAGCTAATTTTTGCTGGTCACAATTTGTTCTATAACAATATGTTGTAAACATATATATGACATCACTTATTTAAGTTGTGTGAAAGAGAACAATCCTTGGATTCTTCAGGTAATTTTTCCTCATAAATATGGAACCACACACTTATGGATGTTTCTTGGTCATATCTGGATCTTTGTAACCAGCTGGTTATATTATGCTCATTTGTGTTTATAAGTGGTGAACGGAAGTTTCTTTCTTTAATCATTAATGCATTGAAAAAACTATTTTTAGAATACTGTCTTGATGATGTTGCGAGTCAGACATTTTTTCACCTCTCCTCATGTTGTTTGTAGGATTTCCACTGGAGGGTGCTCCTTCCCCTCTCAGTCCTGCTCCTCATCCTCTCCACATCTGCCCTCCCTTAACCTCAGCATCAAATCAGAGCGTAGCTCTCCTGAGCACATGTCCTCCCCCACCTCCCCCCCTCTGCACCACCTCAGGCAGCACTCCCCAATGAGCAACCCTGATTCTGCTTGCCATACTCCTCCAGAAGCCCGTCCGGCCAATGGGACGAAGGAGTTTCCCAAGGCAGGTTACCCACAGGACGAAGAGGAAGGAGGGCAGCCGCTCAGGCAGCTTGAGATAAGTGATGGGTGGCAGAGATAGCTGGCTGCTGCAGTCTACCACCATCTCCCATTCAATCAGCCATCTTCCATCAAGTCCTCTCTTACACACAAACATGAACACACACGCGCACAGATATAACACAGAAGATAACGAGACGGGAGATTTTGTCCCCATCCTTCTAGAGAGAGCAACTCCTTTGTCTCCTCACAGAGAGCTGGTTTCTCCTGAGCCATGGATAATTTCTCTGCATTACTTGGTTCATCCAAAGAGGAGACTCGTGCAAACAGACATTTTTGCTTTTTTGTTTGGTTAGCTTTAGTTTTCTGTGTGGAGCTTATATGAATCAAAAATACCATTTGAAAAAAAAAAATGTTTTGTTCTGTGACTTTTTTTGAAGTTAGCTACAGCAGCACATCGGGACCAGCTGAATATCAAAAAAAAAAAACAACCTGCTAAACCACCTCAGCGTTAGGACAATATCAGTGACATGGTCAAGGCCTAGACGAGGACATGTCAAGGATTATTTCACAACTTTTTCAGTTCACTTAACACAAGACTCATACATACAGCAAACAGCTGAAAAAAGTAAATTTCCTTAAAAAAATGCATTTTTAAATGTATACTTTCCGGCCTTTCACTTCTACAGAAAAAGAGGACTCTGAATTATCCATCTCATACTGCACATTGAAATCACATGTGGATCTGGGGTTGCACAAATAAATATGATCAATCATCCAACTCAACCAATCATATCTACTTTAAAACACAGGAAAATGGCAGCATTAGCTTCCTTTGTAATGACACAAAATAAGATTTATGTGCAAAGTCAGTCACAATTGAAAGTACTTAAAAATGTGCATGCAAATTCCTGCGAAAAGTCTACCTTGAAAAAATACATGAATTGGCAATGTTTTGGTCCTGACACTTTGCCAGTTAGTTCATAGCAAGTAAGAGTGCAATACTTTCCAAAGCACTTATCTTGGGAAATAGATGTGCAAAGTTTTTATTTACAATTTAAAGAACAATCAAAGGAAAATATTCTATATTGATATGTAAAGAAAAATAGCAGCCTTTCCAAAAAAAGTTTTAACATAAGCCTCTGACAGGGCAAATACATGTAAGCAATCACAGTTTAGGATTTTTGGGGTGGCACCTTGCGTGGCAAATCAGATTTCTAGGGGGGGCCCATGCCAACCCTTTGGACACGTCCCTGCTCTTCAGGGCCAGTACAGACAGGAGGAACTATCACAACACGGCAAAAGCTGTTTTACTTGGAATTACTATAAAACACACTGTAACAAATGTGAACCTTTCCTCTCCATCCAGCGAATCTCAGGGAGTTGGCTGATGCTTTCTTTGGGAATTTTGAAACTTGCTTCTACCAATGTTTGTAAGACTAAAAGTGTGGATAAACTAAGCTTGTGCTGTATAACTCCTCCTAAAATACAATTTTTATTGTTTTTTACTACACTTTTTCAATACCAAAACTTATAGCAGTATACTTCAACTGAACACCAAAGACTTTGCATTTTTTTCCCTATGCATTACAAGATAATACTAAAACAACCAAAGACATTAAGTGCATGTCAATATTGGGTCTAATTTGATTTTATTTATTTGAAGTAATAAAAAAATACTATGAGTTATTTTTATTTTAACGTTTAATTTTAGTCATTGTATATTGTTGATAGTTTAAAGCTCGACAAATACATGATTTAAAAAAATAGAAGTCTACATTTTAATTTAATCTTTAAAATTAATCACAGCTTATTAGTATTTTATTGAAAGAGTTTATTTATGTTTCTGTAAATGTAGTCTGCACTGTGTTCTTGTGCACTAGATTTTATTTTTTGCCTTTCCTCCTTAGAGGACAAAATATACCCTTAATTCATTATTAGAAGAATTTCACCCTATCGTCCACAAGGGGGCATCTTATTCACAACATTTGGATTTAAATTTGAAAACAGCACAGATTGAAGACCAAGTTCAAGTATCATAAATCACCCATTTTATTAGTCTATGATGAATAATCTAATGATTCTTTGATACATGACACAGGTTCAGTGGTTCACCCTGGAGACATTCGACAAATACATCGTGATAAACTCTGCGGAGATTCAGTGAGCTGGTTGGTAGAGGTCTTCAAGTTCAAGTGCTGCTGTGGAATTAGTTTTTTTTTTCTTTTCCTGTCTTATGCAGTAATATTGTAACATATATGTGTGGAGAAAAAAAAACGAATTATCAGTGTTCTGATGCTTTAGTTTGACTTTTATATGTTTGCTGAATGCTTCACAAAGCATAGAGGGATTTTATTTGATATTTGTTGTGATTCCTTTGAAATAAAAATGGTTTGATTTGTATGATTGCCTTGGTCTATTTTTCTTCATCAGTACAAATGAGTTCATTTGATTCTACATATCTTTTTCATGAAGATGTCAAAAAGCTTCACGAACACTTGTACTGTAGTATGAAGATGAATCTTATTAACTTTATTAGACTGATACGTTTTGCCTTGTGGCCTTCATCAGGGTCATCTCTACTCTGCTTCTCCCTTCACGGACATTCAAGTCAATATAAAATCTCCTTCCTTGATGTAAAGAGCTTCCTATATAATCTAAAGACATACAAAAATGTAGCTATTGAGCTTTTATGTGTCCATTTATTCTCCGTCTTTAAAATGCACACTCCCTCATTATCATGTCCGGCCCCTGTCAGGCAGCTCAGCACGCAGCCACCAAACCTGAGGAACAAGAATGGAGCAGGTAAAAGAGAGACCTTTAGGCCTTCAAAAACTACATGCAGCACAAAAAAAAGATTCATTTCCACAGCTGGTTGTCTCACAGTTACTATGCCAGAACATTTTCTTTTTACACCACCATGGAGCGTTTGAACTAAGAGCAGAGTCGGGCTCTGGTTCATGTCTGTCCTCTCCTTCCGTAATGAAAAGAGACTCTGACTGGGGTCATGTCTGGTCTTCTCCCCTGGGACCAGGCTGGCCCAGTCTGTGGGGCATGTCTGGTCCCTGCTCACACACTTCCTGTTTCCTATAGCAACCGCACTGCAGTTCACAGATCAGACTTAAGGGGGGCCCGAGGCTTCAGCACAGACAAATATAATTAATATGATTATATAGATCTGTCAACCTTGTCACCTATTATGCCAGATGCTCTCACAGATTTTAGATCGGAGCTGACCCACACTGGTCATGTGAAGGCGAGGAAGTCTCTTCAAAATGTGCAAAGTAACAATGAAACTGAAACATTTTCCCTGGAAACTTACTTGGCTCATTATCAGAAATGTAATGTTTCTGATACACAAAATCCTCAACTAAATAATAATTAGGCCTATATATCACCTTTAATACATACAATCATGAAGCCTGAAGTGCTCCATAAAGTAAAGGAACAACAGACAGGTAGACAGAAAGGGACAACATTGTCAATGTTAAAAGATTAAAACTTGAAAGAAAAAATTGAATTATATAGTCTTTTAAATTTTTTTTTAATAAATGATAAAAAATGATAATGATAATAGAATACAATTTTAAAAAGTAAAATTTCATCCAGACAAAAAAAATCACCAGAGATAAAACTATTAAAAAAACAACGATAGAGAATACCCATAGAGCTTTCTATTCTGGATATCCATAGGCAGTTAGTTCCCAAGTTTAAGGCCATAAAAACAAAAGGCTCTCTCGTCAGTGCTTGTGAAGGACACATGAGGAATATTCAGAAGAAAATTAAATCAAAGCTCCTGGGAGGAACTTGCGTTGATTTCAGCAACACCCGTAGACAAAGCAGTGTGTCTTATCTTTCTGCTGATTCAGCGCTGTACATGTGGAAGTCGTGTTTTCTGAACGAAAGATCTCCTCCTGTTTCTTTTAACTGTCAAACGTATCACTTCATGTGAATCCTTGTGGGAAAAGGAAACAAAATGCTGTTCCTGCAGAGTGCTTAAGTTACAGGGATAAAAAAAATCACTATATAGAAATTCTCTGGTGTATCCCTGATGATCTTAGTTATCTTTATAGGTCACTAATTTCAGTCTGTTTCATAACCAGCTAAAAAACCCTCACAGGAACTTTGAGTGACGTTGTTGAAACAACATATGAAATATCTGTGATGCATCCTAATAGTTATCTCAAGTAGTCTTATTTGGAAGATCCCCTTTACATTTCTTCACTCTTGCAGAGCCTTCTTCATTGTTGATATCCTTCAGTGAAGCATGTAATCGGTAACATAAAAAGCCTGCAAAGTGGCCGTCCCTCCCTACATTCGAGAACCTTTGTGGCTTCTGACAGAATATGAAAGTCAAATGATACCACCAATATATCATGTCAGCTTGCAGACAAAAAACCTCTCCAGTCTTTGGTGGTGAAAGGTCAGTTCCTGAAATGTTGTTGTATCACTGGCATACAATTATTAATGTTCCTAAAACAACATAAAGCTTTTACATTTAGTTTGAATGCCTTTAAGGCTGAACTGACGACACATTTTGAAGATTTCAAGCAAAAAGTCAAATGTCCAAAGGTCCTGATGAGCATCCACTGACAATATTGCTTCCCAGACTCTTTTGGGGCATCAGGTTCATAGTAATTATCAGCGATTAAACAATGATCTTCTCAGGAGGATGGGGGTCAGAGATCAGGACCCAGCACAGCGGCGAGACACTCCATTGTCATGCATGATGTCTATTGTCAATTGGAGCAGAGTTTTTTTTTTTTTTTAAGGAAATGTTTTATCAGCAGTATCTCCCACGCTCCTGGAGGAGAGCAGAATTAAGTGGAAACGACATCAGACTGAAAAGTAATGTTTTATTGAGACACACACACACACGGAAAACTTTACACACCATGCATTCAGGAAATCTCAAAAAGCAATGTTTCGATATGTACTTCACAGTATAATGATTTCAGAGCATTTCATTCAAATATACTATCTAAAATATCACACACACACAAAAACAACAAACAGAGCATAACAATGTAAAGAGTTGCAGCATCAGTATCATCTCTATTCAACCCAATGTATCATAAATAAATAAATAAAACCCACTGATGCACACAATTATTCTAAGTGGGCTTGGATTAAAGGAGCAATGTGTAAAATATCTACTGAATTAAATGATCAAACATGACCTCACTGTACCTTCAGGCAATAAGGAAACATGCTATGTTGAAGTGCTGGCTTCTCTGACAACAATGCAGCAGCCAGTATGTCCTCCTTCTAAGATTAGATTCTGGTCCAGATTAGTCTGTATTCATTTTGACCAGAGCAGGTTGCCGGTTTCATGTAACCCCCAGACGGTCATTTTGCACACCCCTGGTTTGCCTGATCTAAAACAAGTTGTCACAGCACACAAACTGGTTTTGCAGCATTGAAAGTGGGCAAGCAAACTGTTTCATATATATCTGCTTCTTACCGATATAAAAAAACTCTGCATTTTTCAAATAAGCTCCATGAGCAGAAAAGTGGTTAATACTATGAGAGGTCAGAAGGCAAAAAGGTTTAAAGACCGATGCAGAGCTGGCTAAACACTGAAGCTTCTGTGTCTGCAACATGGCAACCTGCGTGCACATCGTCTCTAGCAACGAATTTCCACACCACATGCCGCGGTCTGCCAGCGCCACGGTTTTGCCCTGCCCTGTTTCTGGAACATGATTGCAGCCATGAGCAGATCACACACATCACAGGAGAACTACAAGATAACATGAGAATATAGAGAAAAACGTGCAAACAACATGTTACTCTGTCTTTCTGAGGTTGCTTTGTTGTTCGTTTGGTGCCTGTTTTGACTCTGTTGACAAAGTGATGGAAAATAAGATTGTTTGTCTGTGTAGTGTTTTAATTTGAAGTTGACAGGACGCTCAGTGCGTTTCCTTGTTTGACTTTCTGTCCAGGTTGTTCTATTTGGTCGAGCTTGGCGCGTGCCTGTGGGGTACACCGTCGAAAATAGACTCAGAGCTTATTTGTAACGGAGCAGAGCGTAGTCGCGCTGGTGACGGAGCTCCGGAGACGGACTCGATGTGGAAACACAATTATCGACTAGAGTGGAAATTAACAGCGTTGTGCATGGCGGTGACCGACTGCTTTGTGCACAGAGTATGTGGACATTTGGGGTAAGAGGGGGCGGGGGGAGCTCGCTCCAGTGTTATTCAATTTGGACTGTAGTACCCATTTTAAACGCTACGTGTCAGAGTTACATATTGCTCCTTTAATCTTACTTGACTGATTAGCTATAAAAACAACAAAAAAGTAAAAATAAAAAGTTTAATTCACTGCTGCTAAAGATGATGCGAGTGAGTCGTGTTTGAAAATTAAAAATAAATGGGAAAAAAAAACAGTTAAGAGTCTAAATTTGATCTATCAATGTTTCTGTTCAGTCAAAATATGATTTATCAGAGAGAAAGGAGATTTCAAATCGACTCAAAATCCCTGAGCTCCCAGGCACTTAGGAATTCTACAGGAAAAACAACAAAATAAGCAACATCTCATCAGTTCTTGACTGATACACAAACACGGTTCATTTTCAACTGATTCATAAGGACGGTTTCAACTTAACTACATAAATGCAATAAACAGCAGAAAAAAACAAAGTAAAATAAAAAGTTTAGCACTCTTGAATCGGTTCCTTAAGGGGGACAAAAAGTCCCTCACAAAACTAACAACTTATCCTGACAGGGATTAAGTACTAATACTTACCCTGTTACCATTTAACTATCGTACACATATGCAGCATTGAACAATGTTCTATTAAGAATTCAGGTACCACTGGTATTGATACGTCTGAAGAGATGCAGGAAAATGTTTTGCTGAGTAGGCAGGAGTTGACTACAGCAGGACTGTACAAAGCAAGAATATTTGGCTAGCTGACATTCTTTGGGCTGAACTTGTTTTCCTCTATCAAAAGCTGGACCACTTGTGAATCTGGTAGACCACCATGGTGACCTTCAGGGAGGGGAGTCAACTACTGAATGAACACTTTCCATTAGCTAATTGAAGCTGATCACCTCTATATATGTTTTGACTTCATTTTTGCTGTGAGTGTATCACTCACAATGGTTTGTTAACAAATACAAAGGCGTCAAAATAATTTTTAAAAAGTCACTTTTTTTACACTGCCCGACCGGCTGAAATGCCAAACATATTAAGACAACCTTATTCTTACACGGTTAGCAATATTAAACAGCATACTAGAAATGTTTGAAAATTATTTTAAAGATGAATCCAATTGCAACTGTATACAGTAATGTTGAATTTGACTTTGATCTCTGCACACCAGAAGCTGGATCAATAAAGCAACAGATAACTGAACCAGCTGGTAACCAGATGTTTGATGACGAGAATCACCAGTATTCCATGCAGAGAAGTGAGGAAACCCAGACTAAGTTGAACTTGTTCTTCTATAGACTCCAGTGTTCTCTGTACATCTGGGAGACTGATCCTGCTGGCCATTGAAAGTCATAAGGGAAGGATGTAACCAATATTGCAACCGACAGTGTCAGTCATCTATCTCACTCTCAACCAACCTTGATCAGATCTTCTATTACAGCCACGGTGCATTCTGTCTGTAGATGTGTGTATTAATGTAAAGTCCTTTGAAACAGCTTAACAACAGCTGAGGGCTTGAATTGCATTGCAGGTCGAACAGTATGGCACTGTGTTCTTGTTATCAGTTAGTTCTGCATAAGGTACTGGTGGAAGTAGATGCCAAACAGAGAGCTGATAACCTGGCAGGCAGCCACCCACCACGTGAGGAATGCAAAGAAACCTCTTAAGAAAAGCGGAGTGAGGACGGCCCGCAGCGCTGAGAAGGCCTCTGTCAGGTGCGCCACTGTAGCCTGGATGTCTTCTTCCATATCGTCCACCCCCTCTTCGTCTTCGTCGAGACCACCGGGCAGCACAGGTGCTGCTGTGGGCATCACCAGTGCTGGTGTCACTCCAGGAGTTTCCTCTGCACCAGGGCTCCAGGAGAAGTCCCCTACAAGTCAGACAACATTTATATTTTTACCACTGAACTTGGAGGAAGGGGAAGAAGAAAACATCAGCAATTCATCTCAATATGAGATCAGCCTTGCTCGTATGGCTGTAAAATTCAAACTGCCAGCTAATACTTACGGTACTATTTAACAAGTTGTTTTTTTATTCTAAGGTTTATAACATGGGTCTTGTGCTTGATTCATTTCGTCTAGTAGCTGTTCCTTGTTTCTAGACTTTATGCTAAGCTGTGATAGCCAATTAAATTCTTGACGAAAAAGGGGACATCTTTCCCTGAAGTCTTTTTACTATTTCTATAAGTGTAAATTCAGATGCTTTGGTAAAATACAGAAATATTAAATGCAGTGTGGACTGATCCTCAAACAACTGAATTGTGATGACGGTGTGTGTGTTTTACTTACCTAATGCCTTGAGTGAAAGCGTGGAGAAGAGGATGAGAAGAATAGGAACCAAATACTGGAGAGTAACTACAGTCAAGAAGCAAAAGATGCGCGTGACCTGAAAAACAGAATTTTTCATTCTCAGTTTACACATAAAATGCACTTCAGAAGGTTTTACTTTTCTATTGCCAAAAGTAAATCAAACCTACTAAAAAAAAAGAATCCAAAAGTTCTGAGTTAAAAATTAAATCCTGACCTTCCTCTGAATGTCAATTGCAGCAATACGTCCCGCCTCCTTCTTCATCTGCTCCACCCACTTCTGAGCCAGGTTCAGGTAGGCCTGAAGGTGGTAACGAGTCATTGCTAGTCGAAGCACACACAACACCACGATGATCCACAGGCGCACGCTGTCGAATGCTTCACTGGAAACTCTGCAGGATTTTGAAGATGTGAAAAAAATCAGGGAAATGTTTAATCACGGTGTCGGTGTTTCTGTCTCGACAACAGGGAGGTGAGTTAAAGAGGATGAAACAGGAAGACATGAATTTGCACTCACATTGTGATGGAGGTCTTCCCCAAAGGTGCACTGGCCAGAAAGTCTCTTGCCATGGGTTTCACCCAGAGAATCAACACAATGACCGGAGACATGAAACTTATGTGCAGCAGAAACCTGCAGGAAAATTTGGGGAAATCGAACAAAGCTTAAGAATGCAAAAGGAAGACTTTTTATGAGGAAGTAGAAAGTATCGAGTGTTGCATTAAATGCATCATTTCTTACTGGATGAGTGGGCGGTCTGAGTTCATCTGTACAGCATCTAGATGAGTCTGAGCCAGTCGCAGGCCGGGGAAGGCCAGGATAGAACCGATGTAAGCACAGACAGCGGCCAGACCGAGCTTCATGGTCAGCTTGGTCACTGGGATTCTTCAGGGATTAAAACAGAAAGCAAATGTTTGGCTGCAACAAGCACATACATGTGTCAATGAAAAGCCTGTCAGGGCTCATGCACACTACAAACAATGTTTTCTCTTGATTCAAAATGCAATCTTATTCAATATAACATTACATGTTCCATTTAAAAGATACCAAAGTAGTATTTCAGCAACAAGTTGTCTTAGCAGAGACTGATACTTACGACCACTGAGCGTAGCCCTGCTGTTTGGCAAACGTTTCCAAGTTGTCAAAGAGGCTGGAAAAGCCAGACTCCAGGCCGAACTCGAGGTACTCCTCCCTGACCACAAGCACCAGCATGGCCACGAGCAGAGTCAGAAAACCAAAGGCAAGGCACACAGAGCGCTCGCCCCCCTCTTCAGAGCGGAAGTAGTGTCTCATCAGAGTGTGAAGAGTCTTTCTGAGGGTTGTCGGTTAAATTACAACAACTAACAAACAAAGGGAAAGCGAAATGCCGATCCTCAACTCATGATGGTAACATGCAACTGTTTCAAATAACAACTTAAATGATATAAGCAGGCTTTTTAAATGATGAAAAAAAAAATCCTGAATGTACTGTATCTCTGTGGATTGAGAAAAGTATGTTTTGTAGGATGAACCAAGTGTTGACACTTAAAGAGTTTCCTGCCACTACAGAAAGTGACTTTAAAAGTTGAAGGATACAGACCAAACAGCACTGTCAGGACGCACCAGATGGCTCCGATATTGACCTCTTTTCTGGCATCAACCACATTGTAGTAACACTCAGTGAACAGGAAGACACCCATGGCATAAACTGCAAAATCTATCAGCCACTGGTACTCCAAGAAAAAACGCAGCACTGAAAGAAACAACAAGATTTAAAAAAAAAAAAAAAAAAAAAGGCCGTGAGACAGTTAAACCCATCTCAGCTTTCCATTCAATGTTTTGATCCAAGCACAATAACAAAATGTAAGCAGTGTATGTGATGGGTCTGTATTGTGTAAGCAGCTAAACTGTTGTGATGTTTGTGCTTCAAAAACATTAATGTGGAGTAAACTCAGGAATGCTAGTTTTACCAAGAGCATCCAGCGTGTTGACAGGAGCTTTCTCCAAGTGAAGGTCGATGTCTTTAGGCACAGTCAGAGGCTTGTTCTCTCCATTTTGTCTCCTAATGAACAAATGAATGAAGAAAAAAAAAACATGTAAAACAAAACAACAACACTAACTTCTAAAAAAAATTGAATTTTAATGGATACAAATATTGTCAGCTTTTCTGGAGCAGCTTTTTTTTCTGCCCAGAAGTACAGTAACTGCATCAAAGGCAGATGCTCCCTAAGGCTGAGTTACTCTTACACAACTCTTCCCCCCCCCCCCCAAGTCAGACCTTCCCCCAACACACACCTGTCTCTCTTGGTCTGTTTTGGCATCTGTTTCCCCGCAAGGGCACACAGCTCTCCTTCTGATGGATGCTTGAACCGGAACAAACTGGAAGGAATGACAGGCTCATATGTGTTAAGAGAGTGCATCGCCTGTGTGTGTGTGTGTGACATATAACTTGATCGTTAGGGTTACCACACCTGCCATTACAGATGAGCCAGCGTGCAAATGAGCAGTGCGGAGCCATCCTCTGCATAATGCTGGCAGCCAGCAAGCTGACCACCAGCTGAATCCCCATCAGCGCCTGTCACAGAAAACACACACACACGTGTTAAAGTGAACATGTCAGTCCCATCGTCAACATGAAAACAAGGTTGTGTCTGTAAATTATTCGTCACAGACAGTCAAAGAGTAGATGTGCTTTGTCTGAAACTATGACTATCAGTGAATACAGCATTTCATGTGAACTAAACATGCAAGACTCCACGTTTCAAAGTGCAGTTTTTGTTTAATCAAAGATTAGTTATTTCATGGAACACAGGTTGCCGTAGGTGCTAAGCCACATTAAAAACCATGCAGTGGCAGGAGATAAATGGCCTTTAAAACAGGATGTATTGAAACCCACTGCAAAATGAATGAAAGTTGGCAAATGGCTATGGTGCTAAATTTAGCTAAACTCCACCACCTGTCAGTGCTGCTGCAGGCGTAGCTAGCCAGTTAGCATTACCCACTATCTCTCTTAGAAGCGCTAACCCAACACAAGGAAAATTAGCTCACTCGCGACCACCAAAGCAACAATTTAACACTGATAATAACATGCCAGTGACTTCTGTTACCATGTCTTCCCGAAAAAGCTGTGGCTAGAACCAGAGAAGTTGATGGACCCTCTTCACATGCAGGGAAGTCTTCACAGCTGAACATGTGAAAACAGCTGAATGTCCCGGATGTAGTTCAGGGGTTTGGAGTCGCACGCTGCATTCAAGTGCTCCAAGAAAGCTTTGTAAATTCGACCTTCATACTTCTTTTTTTTTTTTATAGCACAACAATGATGCCACTACACGGCTTCTCGACTAGAAGTAGAAAGGTAAAGGAGGTCGTGTCATGAAGTATTCAAAGTTGTATGAGGTATTTCATGTGACCGCTTACATTTGGCAAGACTGTGTTTCAAATGTTCATGTGAAGGCTGTAACTAAGGACTTTCCGAATTGAATTAAGCTTAGTCCTATAGGATCATATTGATACGAGCAACAGTATAACTTTAAATTGCTTTACATTAATCCTGCTGTGACGCAGTTATATTAATCAACACCTCCTAGACCTAGACCGTTCAGGGATACTTACATTATATTTAATGTATAACTTATACGTTATACATTTACTTTTTCTTGGCAGCACATTCTGTTTTTCTTTTTCTTGTTCTCCTCTCTTCTCCTTTTTAATGCTGGATGCAATGAGAAGAATATTGAACATTATTTCAACATATTCAGTAGAGTAGTCATCAGTCCTCTGTTAACGGAAACCAAGAGGGATTTCATTTAGGATAATTGATAGTTCTGAATTTAATATGTAGCCTACTTTCTAATTTTTGAAGAGGAAAAACCTTCGACCAGTCTCATATTTATTATTATCCGTTTAATTGATACAAGCCTAAACAAACATACAGAAACAAATCATTATCTCCTGCATTTTGGAACCAAACCTGCACCATTGAGTTTAACTATTAACATTTTACAGACACATTGTTGCTTATTTGATGGTAATTTTGAAATTACAAAGCTTGCTTGTCCCATCCGCTGTCTTAAGTATTCTTTGAGCATAAAAAGTATTAAAGAGTTCCATGAAGGCAGTTTTTATTGTCTTACATTTACCACTGAAAAATATTACGAGTACCTTTAACAATTTTATTTCTCCACAATATAAGATTTTGACATGAAAAAACAAACACTTTAAGAGCCAATGTGTTTATTTAAGACTTATTTTTTCCAAATAATAAAAAAAAAGAGAAAAAGAAAGTACCTGTATATACCCTTTTGCCAACATAGTCCTAAATCCGGAATTAAATTGTACAATTTCGTATTGGTTCCTTTTTTTTCCCTCGGTAGCCCTGAATACCTCTGTGAGATCCTTCTAATGATAATCTCCATGATTCATGCTCCCACCATCATGTTTCTTAACATTTCATTGAAAGAAAACAAACATTATGCAAATGGTAAGCTTTTAGTCTCAGATATGCTCTATTTAGGCATAAAAACCTCAGCCAACAGGGAGGGGATGTGGGGATTTGGATGTTATCATGAGTTGAGGTATTCTTTTCTCATTAAGAAAGATAAAAAAAAAAAAAAAATAGAGGAAAAGATATCACCAACATCTTCACAGTTTGTGTTTCTGTGATGTGTTGCTGTATTATGTTGTATTATCACTGATTATGATAAACCATGAGGTGTTTGGGGAAATATTGTGGTACAAGGACAACATCTCTGGGTGCGCTGATGCATCCTTCATGTGAGGTACGCTTGGTCACTTTGGATGAGAATGAATGTCCACACACACAGTGGCCTGTGCATGCATTATAATGTCAGCTCATCCTCTGTAAACCGGAGGCCTGTATGCCTCCAATAGAGCAGAGAGTCCCCCAGCAGTCTGCCCTCTAAACCATTCACCATATAACAATCTGTGTTAAGCATGTGCGTGGGTTATTTGGGTGGTCTGCTGAAGCTTTTTGAATACCCACTTTTTAATAATTACTGGCAGCCCTTCTGCTGAAGTTATGTCTGATCCTTTGCCCGGTGAATTTGCGCATGAGAGCATGACATTTAGATGAGAGCTGTGAATTTGATCAAATGGAGCTTTGTGCGCTGAAGGAACGGCATCTCTGGTTTGCATGTATGCACCACTGAATCAGATTTGCAAACGTAAATCACATCAAATTAGTTGCTCAGCTCCGTGTCAAACTAGTTGATCTTTTTGAGTCTTGTTGATGCAACTTCAACCTATACCCTAAGACAATAAGTTTGTAAGATTCTACGCAGGGCAAGTCACATTTCAGGAAACTTTGACATACCTTTACCTGGATAACTGTCTGATTATACTGCATAGTCTCTTTATTCAAAACAGCTTTTACATTATTAAAACATTCATATTTCCTATTTTTTTTTAATTTTTAAATAACAGTATGATAATTGATGATTCCTGCCTTTCCTATCTTTCTTCTATTTACATGTTCAGTGCACCAACACACCAAGACTTCTTCCTTGAATGGCAGAACCTACCCAGCATTAAACCTGATTCTGATTCTAAAGATTGATTCTTGATCCTCTTTCTCTTGCTGCAGCTGAACATAAAAGATCTACAGAACGTGTAGACAGATATGGTAAACTCAGGATGAAGTAAGTGTATGACCCTTAGGCTACATTGTGCAACATAGAGCAATATGTAAAGAGTTTTAGCATCATCTGACATGTACTTTTAACATTTTCCATCCATCTTAGACATATAAAATGTACAGAAATGTATTTCATATTTAGTACATTTGCCTAAATGTCAGTCATTAAAATGTCAGTTACACTGTGAGAAGAGACGTCTCTGTCTGGGTAGAAAAACACTTCCATAATCATCATCTTTGACACAAATGCTAATCCCTCTTCCATGTTAGCCATCTGTGGCTGAAGTGGCGGGGAAGAAATTACTGAGAAAAATGGACACAAATAAAATGCTAATTCACCACGGGCTACAAGTGGCTCCCCTCCCTCTGCTCAGCTCGGGGGGCCTCTTGGTTCCCACACCACTTCCCTGTGTCTCTCCCAGAGGGCTGCTGGGATACCGGCGGCTGCTTCTGAGCCCGCAGCAGGGATGCAGGCCTCCCATTGGCTCGTCTTTGTTTGCCCGCATGCACGGTATTCATCGGCTGATCTGAATATATGCAAATGTTGCAATGGTGCCCCGTCAAAGGAAACTCCCACCACCACCATCTCTCTTCAATTTGCCCGCTCTTTTTCCTTTTTGTCTCTCTGCTAACTGCGGCCTCCGCTGCAGTGTGGGGGAGAGCTGTGGGAACCAGCTATGGAGGGCCAGATCTGCTTTGTCACAGGGATTTATTTTAAACAGGAGTAATACTCATGACCGATAATTACCACACATAGAATCACTGTATAACCATCCATAAGAGAAAGAAGTCTGTAAAAGTGATTCTCCTGTAATACACTGTACTCTCTCTACACAATCATGGTGTCAAGTGTTGGCGCCGTGGTCTTTGTGATGACACATTCAATGTGTAATGTGGCAAGCAAGTAGGTTACATACCTTGACAAATTGTAGTTCAACTTTTAATTTAAAGAAGGCACAGGTGTGTTGATGCCTTTTTCTCTGGAGTTATTTATGCCATAGCAGGAGGGGCACCTTGTCAGCATTAACATTCACTAAAGTTTTGGGTCCTTCGTTTGACAGTGCATCAGTCAGCTTGTGCAATACCTTAGACCCACTAGCAGAAGTCAACTAATTGGATTTCTGCCATCATTACTTCCTTCATTCACACGTGATTTTTCCGCTCACATATATAGTCATATCCTGAAAACCTTTCTGTTATTAAGCTTGTTTTGAGCAACATGTCACTGCTGCAGATAAGACCCTTTCTCTTGAAATGCAGGCATCATATCAGAAGAGTAGAACTGCAGCCTTTTAAATGACAAGTCAATCATAAGCATTTAGCCCCCTTGACTTTTTCCACTTTTTTTGTCATGTTACAATTGACTATTATTAAGAATTAAGAATTTTGTTGGTAATATGTATAGTTGAACACAAAATGTCCAAAATTTGGAATTGGGCATGGGGAATATAATATCTTTTAAACCATTTTAACATAAAATTATGAAAAGTGGGGCACCAGTTGTGTAGAGGTTAGTGCTCAAGCTCCATGTAGTCCGCAAAGCAGGTGGCCTGGGTTCAAATCTGATCTGTGGCTCCTTTCCCGCTCTCTCTCTCTCCCTGATATCCAACTCGATCCACTGTCCTATGTCTACATAAAGGCGCAGAAAAGCCCAAAAATAAATCTTTAAAAAATTATTTTTAAAAAAGCTATATGTGCTTATTGTAAATCTTTGCACCAAGATGTGGTGCTACCAAAATGCCCTCAGGTTCACTTGTGCACCTTACAGATCATTGCTTTTTAAAGACTTTTTGTCTTTTATCACCTGGTAAAAAGTCCAAATATATCTAATTGAATTCAAAGTTGTCACAAAGAAGGCTATGGAAAAGTAAGGGGATGAAAGTTATTGCGAGGAACGGTACACTACAGAAAGCATACCATGTGCATTAGGACGAATGCATGACTGTATTTCAGGATTTAGTCTGAAACAACGGAGTATTAGTTGGGTCTGATCCTGCTCCGATGTGTTAAGCCGTTACTCTGGCTTGTGCTCACACAGATTCTGGATTTGGACGACATGAATCGCTGCACACTTATACTGTAATTAGGCAAATCGATGCTGCTAATTCTATTACACTGAGTGTTTGTAGCAAAGATGATCCCATGGATGATCCAGCAGGCAGAATGCACAGATGGGAGATGTACATGATCACAGAGACAAAGACAAGTTGCAACTGCATACAGTACACAGTTTGTTATCGCTTTGTGTCAAATAAAGTTATGTTTGCACTAACTTAGTTAAATATTAGACAGATTTCTGACTTGCAACCTCTTTGCAAAGCTATTACTCATTAATCCTTCAAAAAAGAAACATATATTTTTGCTCCATTTCTTACATTGCATTTGCTGGCATGCAGACATGGTGACACACACACACACACACACACACACACACACACAGATACAGATACATACACAGACACATATCTACTTGTGTCAAATAGAAAATCTTTGCACAAACATTCATTTTCACAATTTAAGCAAAATACTGTGCATATTTCTGACTTGCAGACTCATTTGCATAATATACTGTTTTGATGTATCTTTGATCATAAAAGCTTCAAATGCATCTTTTTTCTCTCAAATTGTTAACTCTCTACCTGTGATGGATGTATGAATTTACATGGAACAATGGCTTTAACCTGGTTTCACTTCAACATCCCCTCACTTTATTAAAAGAAAAAGGCCTTCTGTTATTAATACGGAAGACACTTAATGACAGGGACAATGTTTGATATTGTTGTTAATGGTGAACAATCTCAAAAACAAGGAATTCTCTTTTTTTACATGAATGGAAAAAAACTATCTGCTTTGCAAACAAGTCCTATTGAGCCAGGAATGAACAAAATTGATATTGTAATAATTGATCATCTATTTGCCGCATTCCAAACCTTCACAATGACACTAAACGTGTTTGCAGGCCTCCCTCCTCCCTGTGAATCACTCTCTGTGTGTGTGTTAACGTGTTGTGAATGATAATCATGCTCTGCGCTTGAACTTGACCGGCGGACTTTCCTGGGAAAAGAGGCGAGACTTTGGCCCTTTGCTCCTCTCCTTTATGGAGTGCAGGCTGTTCAGACTGATGTCAGAGCTCATTAGCATAAACTTCAGCCTGTTCCCAATTAAACAAGCAAAGCAGTCAGAAAACCGGTCTGTTTGCACATGGCAGGGAATCCACCAACATCTCGCCCTCAAACTGAGCACCAGGAGAAGCTGCTGCAATGTAAGTTCATGGATTCATTTCAACTCTTACAGTATATTGATTTAAAGTATTTGAAAAAGTTTCAAACTTAATCCATCTGTTTTCGTTTGAATTACATCTCATTGTTTTATATTTGTTTATATTAAATATGTGTTATTGGAAAGTTTTTAACCTGTTTTTTTATGATGGAATTAATCTTCAATTGTTTTAGTTTATTTAATGTCTTCTTTAAAACAAATCTGTGTTAGAAAGTGAAGTTTGTTTAATGTTTGTGGGAGTGATGATGGATGAATGTGGTCATGGTTTCCACCTGCATTAGATTTTTTTTGCCATAGTCCAACCTTTTTGATGTCTGGAGTTTTGTGAATTTATTCCAAGATTATCTGATTTCTTCTTATTGACACATCATTGTGTTGCACCCTTGAAAGTCTTTGCTTTATGGGCAAATTGATGATTTCTGCTAAGTGTATACCAAACTATATACTTCAGCAGTTGTGTTGTGTGTCAGCATTACGCAGGCAGCTGAAAGTGTTCTACTCAAACTGTAACAGGCGGGCAGAAGATCAAAATTCTCCGTACTCACCTGTTGGAGAATCTGTTTGAGACTATTAAGATATTATACAATCAAGAAAACAACAACATTTGTTGAGAAATGCAACAAATAGTTTCATTTTTGTTAACTGTGTGTAGTGTGTAAATAATGTTTTTTAGTTCAGTGGAATGATCCCATTGTGCTGCTATATGAAGCCATGTGGCTTTCATTTCTCGTTCATATTTCAAGTCAAATATCTGTTTTGTCAAACTTATAATATGCAGCAAGAAATTGAAAAAGAATCAAGGCCACTTGATTCTTGACTTTCAGTAAAATCCATTGTTGGTGCTTTTGTTCTTTTTGCAGTTAAAATCATTCTCGGTCCTTTTTCTACTGACAACAATTAATATTTTTGTAAAATGTCCATCACACAGGTTGACACCATGCTAAGCGATAATGCTTCATAATACACATCTGCAGAATTACCCTTCACATAACTATCAGTTATAGAGAATTATTTTGTACTGTAGTATCTAAAATGATTGGTGCACATGCAGCCGCCATCAGAACAAAATGTTCTTACAATTCATTACTATCATTATTTATATTATTATGTGCTAATTTGTGTGCATGACAAATATCTACACCCCTGTCCTCTTCATGTATGACCTCTGACCTCTTCATATCCCAGTATCAGGACAGACCCCTTTGAAGTGCGGACATTACAATTCCCAGAAGTGGCCACTTGAATAGGTCAGTTATTAACAGCTGAAATCATGGTGCTCAGTGTGCTCAGGCATGGTGACATAGACATACAATTTAGACAGAAGAGAATGAATTTAAGAGGGAAAACTGCAAGAAGTTAGGATTGAGGTGTTGATGATTTTTCTGCTTGATTCGTTTCTCTGGTGAGAAACTTTGCCATTTATTCATACAACAAATAGGCAACTTAAAAAGCACTTTTTAAAAACGAAATTCGTCTTTTAAAAAAATATATAGGCTACCTGCCTCATCACAGCAAAGTTCTTTCAGGAAAGTCAAAACTGGAGAAGCTTTTTAAATATCATATCAATCAATACAAATTTCCAATATTTTGGGTGCCTTTATGCCAAATCATTATTCATTTGACTTCACTTTTATTATATAACGGAATAAATACGTAAATAAATAATGAAATAAAGAAATCACATGTTTGAAGTTCTTTCAGAGATGAGGGCCAGTGCTTTTTTTAACCATTACATTAAAACATCTAATTCAGAAACAGTTCATAAACCTCAATACTCTTCAGTTCAGTTCATCACAGTTTCACCGAAATTAGATTAAAACCGTTGACTTCGTATTTTGTTTTCGACTTTCTCTCATTGAAGACTTGATTTACAGTTCAATCATTTACGTTTGTTTCATTAGAGCAGTTTATTTCTAACACATTATTTTTGCCATTTTCGTTTGAGTCTGAACGAGAACTATTTTTTTTTATACTTCAAAAGAATAAATAATGCTCGGTTAACGATAATACTTGTTGTACTCTGTCTGAAAATATACAGAAATGTCTCATGAGAGTTCATCAACCCCAAAGATATCATGAACTGATGCACCTTTTTCAGTTTTACAGGGTCAAACTACAGGATTTGTTCGTGATAGAATTTTAATAATACCATCATAATTAGTATTTTAAACTTTGAATTAAAAAAGGTCATAGGAAATAACATCTTAGCTGCAAATGTAAAGTATTTAGGGAAATAATCAGTATCTGCTGCTGTATTCTTTTGGCTTTAATGAACGCTCTCCTGTTAGAGCTCTTAAAAAAGGCAAATATAAGCGTACATTTTAAAAATCCTAACATTTTAATTCGAGGTTTGTTGTGAAGAAAAATAAATGTTTTTTATGACAGCTAAATAAAATACCATGAAATGGTTATCAATGTTTCAAATGAGATTTTACAAATCTAACAGAGACTACCATTGATCATATCCGATGTTTAATAGAGTTTAATGATTTTTTTTCTTTCTTTCTTTAAATTAAAAATACATGTAGATGTAGTCCTTCATTATTTCAAAAGTAAAAGGTTTTTATTTATTCATTTTTATACAAAGATGTTCAAAATGATCTCAGTTCTTCTGCTCCGTCATGTGGGCCTTCCGGGCCATGACGCGATATGATCCTATGACGTAAACGCACTGATTACCATAAAATATTCATCTTCATACACATCACTACATTTACATTCAAAATCTATTTCTATTTCTATTTTATATAATCCTCATTTCTTAAAGTTTGGGTAATTGTATAATATTTAGAGGCCTGTTATTCTCCATCAGATGTACGAACACTAGATCTGTAAATTGGAGAGTTGTAATAAAATTCTGATGCATCAAATTAAAGGCCACAATTCGGGAATATTGTTGATATGAGATTATCTTCTGGTTTTTAGAGTTTTCAGTGTTTTATATCTTCAGGCCATCAGGGTTTCCACAGGCCTGAGCTCCAGAGCTGCTTTTCAGCCAGTAGATGTCGCTGTTTAGCTCCAATATAACCACTTATTACTGGACTGTATGCTTATCATTACCGCCCGTTTTCTCTCTAAGTGGATTTTTTCAGAGGATCCGGGAAATTGTTTTTATTAGCTAATTTAAGAAATTGCTTTGTGTAATTTTTTTAAAAGTTTGGCCAGCCAAGTTAATTATATAGGCTACCTCTCAAAATATGCTCACCATATACATCCAAAAGGCTACAATCATATGAAGCTGTAAAAAATAGAGGAGGAGATACTCACATGATTATGAATGTAAAATGACTATATTCACTATCTCTATCAACATTAAGCTTTACTCTCTGTTGGTTGGTAATTTAAATCTCAAGTTAATTACACATTTTTGTCTTATAGAGCAAATTAACGTTAAATTGCCTAAATGTAGATTAGTAAGTATGCCTAATACAATTTCATTTAATACAATTCCATTCTGATTATTATATTTTGTTCCTGAGGTTTGAAGGTTAAATTAACTTTCACTTTAATGACGTCAATCCTTTAACAGGAAAATAGGACCTTAATATTATCCCATGAGAAACTCTACCATTACCAGACTGGGTGCCCAATATTGTTGTAAAAATATGTTTATAGTGTTCTATTAACCCGCCATTAAATAATGAATCAACTGAAGTTGAAAAGGACCTGGGACCAATATTGTATTCTGGGAGCTCTATGCTGCTTCATTTTTAACAATCATCATTTGCAGCGATTCGTTTACAGGAACTACAAATTATTGTTCCAAATATCTAGATCCTATTGGAGTTTTGACTCTTTACTGGTTTTTGCTAATTTGCATCTAGAGACACAATGACACACACACACACACACACACACACACACACACACACACACACACACACACACACACACACACACACACACACACACACACACACACACACACACACACACACACTCACGTATGCACGCAGTCCCTCCAAACACTAAGTTTTTAATTCTGGAAGTCAGGATTGCATTAAAAATGTAGGATTAATTGTCTCCTGATGGAAAATAACCTAATGCTATAAAATAAAAACAGGACTAGCATTAAGCAGAAGCGGCGGCAGTAAAGTGGACTTTCAACAAAATCAGTCTTTTGAGAACCCACGAATGAGCCCCTACCGTGGATCCCTCACACATGCGTATTGGATAAGATATTACGAATAACCTATCCCGTAGCATGACGTAAGCACGCAACTATAACGTATAATTCAAAGACTTGCATTACAGCACGCATTCTTTGACTCCCCGCCTCATCCATATCCATATATTTATTTTCATTTTTTAAAAATAGAAATACTAAGTGTGTTACCCTCTGCTTATCTTAACATTTTGACACATGTGTCCATCAGTGCGCTCCGTTACGCACAGAGAGGAAGGAGACGTCGCCGCACGTAAGGCAGCGTGACCCGCAGGAGCTCCGGGAAAGCATCTGCTGCAACAGCATGACACACTCTGCTGCTGCGTGCTGATCTTAAGTCGTCCCTATCTCTCTTAAAACGTTTCCCTTTTACGTGTATCCTTCAGCCTGTTTATTAGCGTGGAAACGTCAATGTTTTACCGTTGGATCTGCTGGTATATGTCTGGCTCGCTCTCCCTACAAGCTGTTGACTCAGGTGACTCAGTGAAGGAAGGTGCAGGTTTGAAGATCACTACTAGGTCGTCTGTCAAACGCTGCCAGAATAAGATGCTGGGTTTAACCAAAGAGGGAGATGCGTCATTCAAACCAGAACAATGGACACCGGTTCACAATGGTCAACGCACAGCCGTGCAAAATGTGTTTTATTTTCAGTACACGTCGTCCAAAGCAGCCGGTGTGTGTGTGTGTGAGAAAGAGAGAAAGGGAGGGAGGGAGTGTGGGAGAGAGAGAGATAGATAGAGAGAGAGGGAGGGGGACCAGCGACGCAGCAGCTCCGCGCGCACTGTCACCCGAGGCTGGGGAGGAGATGTTGGGATGCGGGATGCTGGCAGAAGTAACACCTTGGCCTCCGTTTTTTCTCTAACGCAAAAGTAGAGACAACCTTTTTAAAAACTCTTCCGTGAGTTGGATCAAGTCTTTGTGCAGGTTCCCTCTCAGTCAGTGAATGCTTGCAACATTTTGGCTTCTCCCAGGACTCCTGGCTCTTGGTTAAACTCGAGAGATGATGCTAGAAACTTAAAATAGGCTACTGGATGGACTTGGACTGGAGAATCGGAATTTATTCAAAGTGTATGCCTGTAAGTATGGTTTTAAATGCTTTCTTTTGAGACTTTTTACGGTTTTGTAAAATCGAGTTTTGTCATTAAAATTACTAAAACTAAATTTGCACTTGTACAATAAGAAAGTAGTCTAATTTAAATTAAAAAAATACTGAATGATATTATGTGTGAAAAAAACATGGTTGTTCTTGTAAAAGAGGAAATTAGGCTTCTAAAATAAATAGTGAGCCCTGGGATGATGAGTGGCAGCAGGCTGTTTCTTGTATGACGGGTACCTCCATTGAGCGGTGTGAGGCGGGCTAGGGCGGGCCGAGGAGGGCTGAGTGGCCCCTGAGCTGGCGTTTAGAAAGCAAACAGTTGTTTGATTGTTAGCAGAGCCTGGGAAAATGTCCTCTCGGCTGGGAGGTGGAGGGACTTGACGCCAGCGCCTCTTGTTAAGAAGACTTGTGTGCAGCCAGACAGCATTGTGATGCTAATGAGCACCAGCACGTTGTTGAACTTGATGTTGACTTTTTTTCTTTCTTCAGATTTTTTTTTTTTTCTTACTGCTTTTCTTTCTTTCTTTGCTTTTTTGGTCACTTGTTTGAGGGATTTTTTTTCTCCAGAGCTAAACTGTGAAATTAATTAATGAGACATAGCAGCTGACTAAAATAGAAAGCCTCCTCAGTCCTGGAAGCATGGAAAGTAACTTTTTATTCACTTTGGGATGGTTAGTGTTAAAGTTTATTTTGTGGAATCTTTTCTAAAGGGAAAAATACACAAAGCGAGATTGTCTTGCAGGATTAACAGGGAGGTTAAAAAATGTTCTTTCCAAAGCCAAAATGAAAATAAATGTCAAACTATACTGCAGATTTCAAAAGCTATATTTTATGGTATTTATAAAGGTATTGTTTGAACAAAGAAATATGGTATATTATTTTTTTATCACAATGGTTAAAATTTAAATCATGCATTTTTTTAAGACTACTGATAGGGTCATTTTTGCATTTTCGCTCTTTCTCGCTTTCTTTCTTTCTGTATTGTTCTGTGCAACAGGTTTAGGCCTGCTGAATATTGAAGTCAAAGCACTGGACTAAAAGCCTTTCTACTTTATTTATTTTCATTTAAAACTTATAATTTATCATGGACAAAAAATCAAGCACACAACGCTGCATTGATGCATTAATCCGCCTGATTTAACATTAGTATGAGCGAAATTTACATTAACTTGAGTACAAACAGTCTCGTTAAAGAGCTACAAATAACTTACATCGACTGGAAAAATATGATTCTTATAAATAAAATACTGACAATTTAATGTTAGTTTTAGTTTATTTTCTCTGCTATTTAGCCAGCAATAAACAAACACACATAATTTACTTGTTTTCGATGAATGGATCGTAATTGAATATAAAGGGGATTATTTAGTGTAATCCGTTTTCAGTTAAAGAGTTAACTCATGAACCTGTAACCGCATCTCTATACTGTTCTGCTGATGTGGGTTTTTAACTTAACTTTAACTCGATAAAATACACAAATTATTTTCCTACCCAAGGTTACTTATCTTACTTTATTTATTAAAAACTAAATTTAATGTATTACACAAGCATGCCCAGAGAAAAAGAGCCTACTTTAGGGTATTTCTGTTCGCGCTCTGATTTCTTAACAGCGCCGTGAATAAGTGTCATTGGTTTCAGCACCATGGACAGAGACTGTACTTTACACAGCTGAAGCTCACTCTCACCAATACTGAACTTTGAATTCCTAACGAGCATGCATTTTTATTTCAACAACCCACTTTAGATTTTGTAACTGCTTGTGTATATCAGTGCTTTTAGTTTTTGTTTTTTTTAAGTTTTGCTTTGTTAAAGAATTAGAAGGGATGGACACTCCTTTTTTGTAGTTACCTGAACAAAAATCCAGATTGTGAAGCAAATAAAGTGACTTTGGCAAGTGACTTAATTTTTAAAGTTTGAGTTTTGTTTAAAATTCTAGGATAACTATGAGCACAATTAAAACGTCATGTACATGTGCGTTTTATGTAGAGTAGAATAGAATAGGGGTCTGACGGGTGGTCTGCTCGTTGTACCAGCACCTCACTACTGTATATCAGACAGGACGTGACGCAGAAAGGGGGCGTGTGCAGTTGATTTCACGTGAGTCTAATGTGAGGACGACCTGAGAGTCAGTCAGCGTCAATGTACAGTGCAATCAAGAGAAGCAGAGTTTTCTCACACACACACACACACACACAGAGAGAGAGAGAGAGAGAGAGAGAGAGAGAGAGAGAGAGAGAGAGACAGGCACGCACGCGTGTGCTATGAAAAAAGTGCAATGAAAATCTCATTATATGATTTTTTCAACATCAATTTCAGCCTCAGTAAACAGTGCTCAGTAGATAAATACAACAATAATAAAAACATAAATTACAAGCCATGCAAGTCTTATTTACAAAGTCATCCTATGAAATTGAGGAATCAAAATTACTATCCTATACTGTTGGTTCCTCAAAGATTGCAAAAAGTATGAAGCCTCAGAAGCTAGTTATGCGAATGGACATCTGATTTTGATTTTGATGGTAAAAACAAAATGCTGTCTCACTTTGAGAAAAGAGACAGCTCTTTGTAGAATTTTCCCATAGTCCTAATTTCATTTGAATAGCAGCCTAACTTCACTTTTTTATATTTTTACACATGAATATAAAGAAATGACATAACTGAATAAAATTAATATTCAATCAAAAGTATTGTAGCTCTCTCTCTCTCTCTCTCTATTACACACACACACACACACACACACACACACACACACACACACACACACAGAAAGAGAGAGACACACGCACGCACGCGTGTGCTATGAAAAAAGAGCAATGCAAATTAAATGAATCTTTTTCAACATTTAGAGTAAAAATGTAAAGCATTATTTTAAGAACACACTAACACTTTAGTCATTAGGCTATCGCATAGCTCTCACATAATGAACTCCCAGGGTTTTAATCGTTTTTGATAATAAGGAAAAAAACGGATACATCATTAAAATGTCGGCATCTTTATGAAAAATATAAATAAGATGATTATAGCTTTATAATAAAACGCATTATATATTAGTATACCTGTGACTCTAGCCATTTTGCTGTGTAATGGTTAGCCCTGCAACCTACAGTTACCTCGTTCACTACTCGTATATCATTACTTTCTCCGTGTTCCTTTATTGGAACAGATTTTGTGTCCTTATTTACGCCGATAGGGTGTGGCTGTAAGACGGATGCTCCAATGTCAACAAATCCTTAAACATGGACAGTGTGTGTGACGTATTGCCCAAGGCCTTGTCCAGCCAGGTGACTGTGATGCATCCTGACTCACCTTATCTTAGAATTGACATCAGTATATTTATTATAAATTGAATGCTTACAGTGTTCTGCACAGGTTGGTGATTAGTAAAACACTCTAAATGGATGTTTTTTTTTTTTTTTTTAATGTATGCAATACTATTCCTCACTTTCATTGAGGAGATGAGGAGACTCCTCTCATTGGATTGTGGGAGGATCATTGCACCAAAGAAAAGTTTTACACCAGTTAGCTGTTTATAATGTTGGATTCGTTTGATATCATTTGAAAGCCTTTTTTCGTTTTCTTCATGTGTTTTTTTTATTTTTATAAACCTCCTAGTGGCTATAGGCCTATTAATTTTCCTCGTTGGGTTTTTTTTTTTTTACATGTCCATTATGTCGACCTCATACCTCTGCTGCTCACCCATGTGTGTGTGTGCCAATGAGCATGCCTAATTCTATGGACATCGCGCGTCTGACCCCTAGCCCCCCGGGCGTCCCTCCGCCTCCTGCGCCCCACATCTGACACTCTGATGGCCGAGGTGCTCCTTTTGACGCTCATTCCTCCTTCTCTCCTGCACTGTATTTGACAGCCTGCAATGGACGTTTACTCCTATCCCTCCTAGGATAAAAATGCATACACCGGTGGTATAATATTGTGGGTAAAATGGGCTTTGTCTCCGGCATCCCACGTGGTCAAAGACAGGGAGCATCACTGTTTGAGAGAACCGGGCAGAGAGGCTGCTAACCCGGGACGACTTTAGAGAATATCGATGCAACGAATCCTTGTGGATTATTTTATTTTTTTTATTTTAAAGGCACACAATTGACTGTCCCATTGTGGAAGCTGCGGTTACACTTACACTGTGAGTATTATCAGTTTACTATCTGGACTTATGTCAACAAGATGCAACAAGCATTATCTGACCGATAATGTGTTTAGAACTAGAATTACGGTACATGATACAAAACACATTAGACTTTAAAGTGTTTATTCTGGTGCCTGTATCAATGTTCATAGGTTCAGATATTTTCCTGCAGGGTAAATTAGATTTAAACATTCAATATTAGAGGATTCCTGAAGGTATAAGCACATTTATGGTGCATAATAACCATGTTTTGATGATAGCAAGAGATCTTAAATGCCAGTTTGTCCTGCCTGAACTTGTCTTCATGTCACCAACTATTCCACAGTATACACAGTCACACAGTGAGGCTGGATTTGTTCCACTAGATCATGTTGTTGACATTTAGCTGCAAGACTGTACAGGCCTTTGGTAGTTTGTCATGCTTCCAAACAATTCATAGATTAATTCACTGAAAACGGAAACTATGGTCTATGGTCTGAGATGGATCGATGTGAGCTGGCATTTAAAACAACAATAAAGCTGGTTGTTTGTGAGGGTCTGTGTTGTGATCTCTGAGGGAGACAGTGGAAGTAACGTTGTTTCTTAGCTCAGACTTCTAACTGTTGTCACCAGCAGCTCAAACAAGGCCTGAAATTGTCTCATTAGGAGGTAGAATTTAGCTCTATAAAGGTTGTTTGCGGCGTGGTGACTGTAGTTGATCTGTTACGTGTGCAGATGACAGGTGGATGTGTCATCGTCCGCTTGCAGTTAGATGACTTCACCCTGCAGATACTCGTCAAGGCTCAGGTTTTCAGTTGAGGAAATCATTGCATTACTGGTTTTAAAGGGATAGCAAAGATGGCGTTAATTCAAATGCACATGTGACTGAATATGTAGTAGAGGGCACTCCTGAAAAAGGGGCATTCTGTGACCTAATGAATTATTGTGACATGGTGATAGAGGCTATGTTGTGCATATTGTCAGTGTGGTAACCCCTCCACACCATGCCCATGCCGTTGTGTGATATTTCAAAGCAGCACCGGTACACTTTTTTTGCCAATGACTGCGTTGAGGCGTTGATGCACAAAAAGCAAAATTAATCAGGGAATACTGCATTGGAAGTGTGCACAGATAGTGTGAAATTCTGTGATAAAAGGCAGAAATAAAAGAGGAACAGGGAGAGCGAAGGAAAACGGAAAGAGAGAGGGGGCGAGGGAGCGAGCGAGAGAGAGAGAGAGAGAGTGATAGAGAGAGAGGCGTGCGTATGCAGCCGGAATGCAATGGCTCCATGTGACCACAACACAAGCAGCTCCGGCGACGGTAGCGGCAGCGGCCCCTTTAAGAGACGTGGGTTAGTTTTTCTCTTTGGTTATCTAGCTGTATGAGTTTATGTAATATCATAAAGCTAGAGAACCGAAAGTATAAACTAATCCTACAGTCGTCACGACCGAGCGAGTCGGAACCGGGATCAGGACGAATGGGCTGCCACCGGAGCGGAGGGATGGATGGATGCAGCCTGCACGGAGGACCGGGAGCCCGCGGCAGCGACCATGCATTCGCCGAGAAACGCCTCCTGCTGCTTGGGACGTATACGCCGGTGCAGAGGAGAACACCCACCGAAAATAACGGATTGATAGCGTCTTTTTTCTTCACGAGGAATGCATGGAGTGACAGTAGTTGGCAAACGGAAACAGGCTCCATTCATAGAGTGATGGTGAGGATGATGAGGAGGAGGAGGAGGAGGAGGAGGAGGAGGAGAGCGAATCGTAGTGCTGATTCTGCCGGTTCTCTAATGGAACAATAGTGTCACAAGTTAGTAGCCAATAATAAGCACGTTTTAACGTTTGCTGTGGGTTAGTTGGTCATATGAATGTTGATAACCTGGAGGTGAGATGCACACGGTTTGTAGCTGGATAAGAATCTGATTGGTCGACCCGTGGGAGTCACGTGTTCCACCATTGGCCCCACATCTTTTGGCAACTGGCCTGCCAGTATGCAAAAGAGCACAATCAAAGCTAATGCAGCAACATAATCCTCTGATTTAACACTGCAGATGTATATTCCCATATTGTGTCTTATTTAAAGTTGATGGTGGAGAATTTGCTGCTGAAAAAAAGATGCATTTCCCTCAAATTCTGTTCATAAAACGAGAAATAATCCAACTTGCAAGTACATTTTTGGACTTAGTATAACAGCAGCTATTGCAAAGATCAGGAGAATGTGCAGTCGCTCATCAAAGTAATGTGTCAGGATATGAAGTGGAGAGAAGATGATACTTGGGATTCAGTTTGTCATAGGGATCATCTTATAGCCCTGGATTTAGCCTGATTGATGTGCTTATTATAAAAAAAAGCTTCAGGCTTCAGGAATTGGGAAGAAAGATCAATATAAGGTCACACTGCTGAGGAAAAGAAACCACATGTACACCTTTGTATTCTAAGTTAGTTTGACTGTATTTGCTGATAAGCAGGTTTTCAAAATTGTGGTCTATTTTTAAAGTGGTTGAAGAGATGAAAACAAAAAAAAAAAACCTACAAGACGAAAACTAATTTGGGACTTGTCAACACATTCACACTAAATGCCACATTATTCCCTATTAACGTTGTTGAAGAATGGCAGTACAAAAAGCAGAGATCTATGAGGCAGTTAGAACAAGGTCAGCTGGGTTGTCCAGAGACAGAGCAGCTTTTTAGGCCTGTTTTTTTTTTTGGTCCCACTTTGGCTGCCCATCATCTGTTCTTTCTCCACTCCACACAAGTCAGAGTGGAGTCCCTGACTGGGTCCAGGACTGCCTGAGTGATAGGTCGTACTCTTTCGGAGTAGCTTGATGAATTTTAAACAAGCAGTTCCATCTTGGCTGCTAGCTGCTGTGTGTGGTGGCTCTGATCTGCAGGGTGGAGAATGTATGAGTGGGAAGCAGCACACACAGCCTGGCTGGTGCTACTGTTAGGCCCAAGCTTACTGCGTCACAGAGCAGGGCAGGTGGAGAAGCAGCTAGCATAGATTTAACGAGGAAATAGCTGTACTTTTTCTCGCTTTTGTGGCAGCACGCTCCTATACTGCTGAGTGGGGACATCTGTGCGTGTAAATGCAAATGTTGATGCCTAAACAATACACCATGAAACATTATTTTCTTGCTAATGTACTTATAATGATATGAAGGAAAATTCCATATAATAGGTATGAGAAGATATTATCTTGGTATTTTTAATAGACATTGGCACAAATGAAGAAAATACAGAGAAGAAGTCTGAATACTTGTTTCTCAATTTAACTTTGACAGATAGTAGAGGGTAATGCCCCTTTAAGGCAATATATTGTAATGCAGAATACATTTCTTTATTGTTTCCATGGAATATCCCATTTGGTGAAGTCATTTTAAGAAAGCTAAAAAATAAATAAATCAGCGTGCGCAAAATTAGCTCCATAATTTGCGCACGCACGCCCTTCCTGTCCCTTTATGAGGTCATTTGCAATTGTACGCTAAAGTATTCATCATGCAGCATATTTCCATTTGATTTTAACAATGGCGCTAACACACCAAACAGCACACCATGCAGCAGCAGCAGCAGCACCCACCCAGCTCATGCCCAGTTGCAGTAGAAATTAATGCATGAATGAGGGGTAATAAATGAGGGATATGGGGAGAGCCCCTTTGAGATTGAAATGCAGTCTGGCGAGTGACTGAGAGGCAGGCTAGACGTTGCTTTTCCCACATTAATATGTGTCTGTCTGGGCCCTCTGCACCATCAGGAGGAGGCCCTCTTCACCAGATGGAGCCCAGTCTAGTCTA